>NW_026273361.1:25000-135000 GCF_020536995.1 Dreissena polymorpha | reverse complement strand
TCCTGAACGTAACCAATCGAGCTTTTCAACTTCTGGTCATTTTGAAAAATAGTCCAGTCAACGAATAATGTCTGCCTTGTTATTCAAACACATCTTCACCGATCTTTGAAGACGGCCTATCATACATTTTACTGGGCAGCAACGGCTCTTTATGATTCATTTTATTAGTGGTCAGTGCACACATGTTAGATTTCTCTACTTTATGCTCTACGTCTCTCATCAATACGAACCAGAACATAAATTCGCATGCTCTCTTGTGTCATGCTACTAAACATTGATGTGTTCGATGCACAATTTGCAACATTTCATGTTTTAGCCGTTTTGGGTCATTACCTATAACGCTTTGTTTACATTCCATTAACATATTCGTGAGGTTGTGTCAAAGCGTTTAATGGAACTTGGTACTTATTTTCTGGTCATCCTTTGTCAATCAAGGGTTTGATACATCGCATGTCCTCATCTTATTCAGAAGCTTTATGTCAACACCCTATATTTCAACTCAGACATAGGTGAATTAGTACGCAACTGTATTTGATTAAGATCAATGTCCGGTATTTTGTCCTGAGTATCTGGTAATTTATTTCATGACGCAAACATAGTTTTACCAGATGTATATTTCACCTTGAAAATACTCTTAATAGGATTGTGATCCGCCTCTACTGTAAACTCGCCTCCATTCAACGCATGGTATATTTTTTCAACCAAACATTATTGCAAGAGTCCCTTTTTAATTTGAAATGATCTCTACTGTGTTGGATTCAATGCGCGGGATGAATATTCAGTTAATTTTTCGTTTTGCTGAAATACTGCTTTAAGTTCAAATAAACTAAAATCTACGTTCAACGTTAGACTCTAACTTGGATTCTAAAAAAACTTAAACATGTGTTGTCGATGTCATTTTCTTATTTTTTTAAGTTTTCTTCTTGTGGTTTCCCACTGCCAGTCTGCATGTCCTTTTCCAACAATTTTCGATTTGGCGCACTTATCTCTGACTTATTTTGGCAAACATTTCTGCAGGTATGTGATGAAACTTAGATATGCGGGTGCTTCTTTCTTATTTTGAGGTCTAACCATGTATTGATCAGTTCTAACCTTTTCATGTTCTGCCTCAAGACCCTTTTGGCTGATTTTATGACCCATATTATGGACTACTTTATTCCGGAACAAGCATTTTGTTAAAATCAGTTTTTAGTTGTTTTGCTGCATTTTGTCTAATACTCGCTTTAGTCTTTTGTTCATGTTTTTGGATGTTTTTTCCAAAGAATATGATGTCAAGTACCATCACCTGCGTTCCTTCTAGATCATGTATCACCACTGTCATGACACGCTGATACATTTCCTGAATGGACTTATTTCAAACGGAGCTTCCCACTTGTTGCATCTAGAGTGCTAAATTCCCGTGCGTGAGGCATCTCAGGAACTATATCCTGCACTTTCTTCATCGGATAATATTATCGTAATATTGCTTCATTCAGAAGTCGCGGGTCGATGCATATTCATACATCACCAGGGATTTATGTCACTGTTACGAACGCTTTCACGAATTCAATTTGTTTAATGTGTTGTATTATAACGCCTAGTCACTCCATTCTCAGAAGCTTATCTTTGACTTTTTGTTTCATGGAAATTGGTACTTAAGGCACAGGCTGAACAACAGGCTTTTCGTGTGGGTCTAGTGTTATGTTATATGAGCCGAGTAAACAACATAAACCTTTTTTGCATCCATGTTTTGTTACATTGAGTTTAACCTTTTTATAAATTTTTCTATGTCTCACCACTTTACAACGACTGTGATCTGATTTTGACCATATACAATTTAACGAATTGTCTTTTAGTGTTAATGGTAGTGTTATAATATCCAACGGTTAAATGATGTGTGAAGATGAACACAAAGCATGTACTATTTTAATATAATTCCAATGAAATATGACATTTGAATACTTTTCCTTTGCTTCTAATAAAAAGTAAAATTTATCGCCAAAAGAAGTCAATAGCTTTTCGTCAAAGTGTAGTGCATTATATGATATTGTATTTCCAAATTTGAATAGGGGAAAGTTCATTTGGAACTTTAATTAAATTGTCAACATCAACGTCCAAACAGTATATATTATAACTTTGATTACATGATGTACTTGTTTTAGTTTTAAGGTGTAAACTCGAAGGAAAATACGCTTTCGATTTTATAAAATCACTTTATTTTATTTATACACAAACTATATTATATATATATATATATATATATATATATATATATATATATATATATATATATATATATATATATATATATTCTTAACCTTGTCCACCTATTGGGCCTGTACTCTTATACCCGCATATTGGGACCTACCAGACATAGTGGTGCTGGGAGAAGTTACAGGATTTAAACTGACTTACTTTTTCTTTGATAGAACATGTATACCTATATATATATCAGTAAATCTTTGCAGAAGAGGTTAAACCTCACAACATCAACTTTCTGGGTCAGACCCAATGTATAGTTGTGGCTTTGGCCCCATTATTATGTATAAATTGTTGACCCAATGTGACAACCGGTGGCACTTATTGTTTAAGGTCATAACAATACTTCAACGCAATGGCAATACACGAATATTGTCCAGATGATCTTAAAAAATGCAGTATAACAGTTATGTACAATGGTGGCGATAAAAAACAAGAAAGACCCTAGTAGTTACAGAGCCGTATCATTATGCTCGACTATATAATTCAAACTTTCTTAGTTACTTAATACAATGACTCCAACCATGTGTGCAATTTAAGTTGTTAACCTGCAGTAGATTCAGTTATATGGAGAACCTGAACATTTACCTTAACCCATGTATGCCTAGCGTCTAGAAAAAAGGCCTTCGCAAACAGCGTAGACCCAGATGAAACACCGCATGATGCGGCGTCTAATCAGGGTCTGCACTGTTTGCTTAAAAGAATTTATGTAAGAAATATTCTAAATATAGAAATGAATATACTAGACATCCCTAATTATGGAAATAAATTGATCCAATTTAGCAGGATGGGAGAGTCCACTAGGCATAAATGGGTTAACCCAAGCATTACGAAAACACCGACACGGACATTTGGGTAAGTAGTATAGATCAGACCATTAGCTGATTACTCGCGCTAAATATCCAATCATGCTGAACTAAGCTCAATACAAAGTCTGATAAGCCAGTATGCCTAACAAAAAGGCGCCCCTTTGATAATGTTATGCAAATGTGAATATATGTATTAACAAATATCATCTAAGTTATGTACAGGGCTATACATGTATAACCTTCAACGCTTTGTATACAATTCCATCAACATATTCATGCAGGATTAAGTCTGAGCCTTTAGTGGAGTCCGGTACTTCTTTTCTGACAATCCTTTCTCAACCAAGGGTTTGATACATTGCACGTTTTCATCTTCTTCAGTATCAGGTATTTTGTCCTCAGTATCTGGTAATTTAATTCCTGTTACAAACATAAATGAACCAGATTTATATTTTACCTTGAAGTCATACTTCAGTAATTGCAAATGAAATCATGCAATACGCAATGGAGTCCCCACTATCGATTAACGGAAAATACCATCCAGAGGCGTGTGATTCGTCTTTACTGTAAACTCTCGTCTATACAACTAATGGTATAATGTATTCAACCAAACACAATTGCAAGAGTCCCTTTAAAATGATCTCTACCCTGTTGGATGCAATGCGCTGGATGCATATGCAGTTCATTTCTTCGTTTTGCAAAAAGACTGTTGCAAGTCCATATGAACTTGCATCTACGTTCAACGTTAGACTATAAATTGGATTCTTAAAACCTAAAACAGGTGTTGTCGATGTAATTTTATTATTACATTTTTGTATTTTAAAGCTTTCTTCTTGTGGCTTCCCACTGCAAGCCCATGTCCTTTTCCAACAATTTTCGAACTGGCGAACTTATCTCTGACATATTTGGAAAACATATCTACAGGTATGTAATGAAGCTTAGGCATGTATGAACTTCTTTCTTATGTTGAGATATATCCGTGTCTTGAGCAGTTCTGAACAGTCCAGGGTCTGCCTCAAGTCCCTTTTCGCTGATTGTATGACCGACATAATGGACCTATTCATTCTGAGCTGGCATTTACTTAAAAACAGTCATCCTGTCTAAACCTCGCTTTAGTATTTTTGTATGTTCTAGATCCTGTGTCATCACTGTCATGACACGCTGATACATTTCCGGAATAGTCTTAATTCAAAACGGACGTTTTAAGAATGTGTATAATCGAAATGGTGCTTGAAAAGTTGTAAGTTTTGAATTGTCTTTATCTAATTTATATTAAGTTGAGAACCTACTTGTTGCATCTAGAGTGCTAAATACCTTCGTGTAAGGCATCTGTGAAACTATATCCTTCACTATTTTCGTCGGATAATGTTCTCTTAATATTGCTTCATTCAGATGCCGCTGGTCGGTGCAAATTCGTACATCAAAAGGGATTTATGTCACTCTCACGAACGTTTTCACACACTCGGTTCAATTTGTCGTGTTATAACGCCTAGAGACCCCATTCTTTGAAGCTCATCGTTGACTTTGTTTCATGAAAATTGGTACCTTAAGCACTGGCTAAACAAAATGGTTTACTTGTATGTCTATTTCGTATGTTAAATAAGCCTGGTAAACAACCTAAGCCTTCAAAAACATCCATCATTTCATAGAGTTTATCCCTTTAATCAATCCTATCTTTTTCAACGTCTCACCACTAATCACCGACTGCGATTTGGTTTTGACCATATAACATTGAACGCAGTGTATTTTGCCCTGAAGCGTTAAGGGCAAGTGCTATATCTAACGGCCAAATTATGAGTCCGGAAAATGAACGCAAATCAGTAAGTTTTCTTTTATGCTTGTTTAATTGACAGCTTTTTTGTTCTCGTTTTGACTGTACATTACACTAAGCACCCATGTCAAATTGAAACTGAATGTTATTTCCATTTATTGAAAGTTCCTCGGAAATTAAATATGGCTTTTGATTATTTGGACTATCAACAACTCCAACAAATAAAGCATCAAATATATAGTCATCATCCTCTAGTTCATGAACTGTCTTATCGTTGGCTTTATTTGTGCTTTTACGCCTTTTCGCGACACTTCATGCACGTTTTCCCAAATGCTTAATAGTTCTGTCCGTCATGTTCATGCCACAGTATTTTATTATATTGTCAGATCAGTGATGAATTATTCTGCATATTCACTTTTAACTGCACTTTGCATTGACATCTATACTTAGCAAACACTTTATTCTATTTCGGTTTCACATAAGCGTCATATAAACCCATAATCGTGGCTAATGACTTTGCTTCGCCCGCTGTCAGCATCCATGTTTGATAGATAACTCGTCCCCTCTGGCCCTTCGTTTAATTTTCTGATTTATATTATAATGCCATATATTAGTTTGTCATTTATATCCGCATCACACTACACTGGATTCGTAAATGCAACCAAGCAATATTTTTTTTAACGTCGATATTCGTCCTTAAAACTTATTTCTGTTTCTCACGACGAAATAAATGTTATTTTAATCATAGCATCTGAAGCCTGTATTCTGACATCACTTTATGTTGTTCGTATCTTCTACGGCTTAAATACCACAACGGCGTTTGCAATGGTACATGCATTATGCAAACCGCCACGATAGTATGAACAGATACCCATATGCGATAGTTGTGTTTTACTGATGCCTTTTTAATGGATTTATCAGGATGTCATATAACATTACACAGCACGATTTATCACACGTTCCATAAATATACCTTTCACTCTATAAGAAGCTGTCCTATGGCGTTCTTAATGGTGATTTCATTAAGATCAGCTTTTGTTAAAATACTGCAAATATAAAAATCGAGAAATATTATGTGAAGAGTAGTAAGTATTATACGAGTAAGAGCATGCATAACACAAAGCACCATAACAATGATGAAAGCTTGGGTAAGCGCAAGGTTACGGTAAAGGTTACGGTAAATGCAAATGATTGTTCGTTAAACCGGTTTAAATAAGTTTTCTGCACCTCTGTTTTTAAGTTTTCGGTATATTCGACCTTTCAATATGTTATTAAATTGTGTATTTTGTCGTATATGTATCTGTATTGTCCATACAACAAACGTCTTTAGAAAGATATATTTCTTTAGCGTGTAAATTGTCTAACTTTACTACATTTACTTATATATATGCACGTGCGATAATATCATTAGTTTTTCTTATGCAATCAACATTGATAATAATTTAATAAATATGATTATATACATTGAGTAAAATAAAATATTTAAAACATTAAATTCACTGGTCAAATGTAATGCTGTGCAGCCTTAACGCAATCTTACGAGTTATACATATAAGTATATAGTATATTGTAGATCCTTTTGGGTACACGTTATTATTTCAAAAAAGAGTGTCGAGTTTGGCAGTATATCAACGAGATAAAAATTGCTTCGTTATGTCATGGTTCATACCATAAACATGTGAAATGAATCCGTATGTCCTGAGCAACACAGTTTGCGGTAGTTTTCGACGAAAGTTTGATAGTGGTGTCCATGATAATCCAATAAGTTTTAAACTGTCAAATTACACACACTATTTATTGAAAGCTATACTTGAAGCTTTCGTCCGTTTACTACGGACTTCATCAGCAGAATAAATATCTACTGTTGGGAAACGTTAACACCGCTAATTGTCGGGGTGAGCGATGTTAACTTATGATCCCAGGTGTGCGAGAGTTGGTAGCGGACCCCGTTCTTGTTTAGCGCCAGTCTTAGTGCACGGATGTAAAAAGCCTCCAAGACCCCTCTCTCGAACCAAGATGGCTCACGGTCCAGAATCCTAACATTATCCATTGTGATCGCGTGGCCCGGTTTACAATCATGGATATGCCTTGAGACCTCAGATGATGTTGAACTCGGTCTTCTCTGTTCCATGATTCGTGCTTTTAAATTTCTTTCAGTTTCTTCAATATAGTCCATTGGACACTGGTCATTTAGATGGCCATCACATTTGATATGGTAGATAAGTCCGCAGGTGTCTTTTTTGTCTGGTTTGTCCTTAGAGTGAACTAGCAATTGTCTAAGAGTTTAATGTGGCTTAAATGATACGCTGATGTTGTGTTTAATGAAGGCCCGCTTCAACTGTTCAGAGGAACCTTGAACATATAGAAGGACAACGTTGCCCTTAGACTTTGCTTGCCCTGGTACTCTCTTGCTCTCCGTACCGGGCTTGGGTTTGCTGGTCTGTTCCCTTCCTTTCTTTAGTGCCCATTCCGGATGGTGGCACTGCTATAAAGCCTGTCTGACATGCTGCATTTCATTATTCAGGTCATGTTCTTCGGTAATTATTGATTTAGCTCTGCCTAAACGAGTTCTTACTACTGACAGTTTGTGTTCATTCTGATGGTTGGAGTTGAAATAAAGATATTGGTCTGTAATTGTCTGTTTTATAAAGATATTGATTTTTAAGCTGCCGTCCGGTTTTCTGATTGTATTGGTATGAAGGAAAGCTAGTGAAACGTTCTCTTCTTTTTCCTTCGTGAACTTAATGTCGGGGTCAATGGAGTGGATGTGCTCTGTGAACTCCTCGACATGTTCAACCTTCTGCTTTGTGTGGATGTCATCAACGTAGCGGAACCACAAGCCTGGTGGGTGTGGGGATGTGCGGAAAGCCTTGTCCTCAAAATGCTACAAGTATAAGTTGCACACTATCGGCGAAAACCGGAGATCCCATAGCGGCGCCATGTATCTGTTGGAATAAATTACCGTCAAACACAATATATGTGCAATTAAGGCACATACCTAGTTGCTTTGTGACCTGATCTGGAGACATAGTAGTTCTAGTGTTTAGCTCCAGATCCCCGAGTAGTTTATTATGGATAATATCCAAGGCTCTATCTAATGGGACACTGGTGAAAAGTGCACTTACGTCATATGTTATCAAAACTTCGTCCTCCTCAACCTGTTTGTTTTTTATGTATATTGGGAAATGTTTGGAGTTCTTCACAAAGTGTTCTGTTTTCCGACCATCGGATACAGTACCGTTGATAGGTATTTGGCACTATTGTAAGTGATTGATCCCACACTGCTGATTTTGGGTCTTAATGTCATGTTTGCTTTATGTATTTTTGGAAGTCCATATAATGTTGGTGGTGAATCAGTCGTCGGGTACAGCTGTTTATGCAGCTTCCAATCAATGGCGTTATCATATTTCATTTCATTCAATCATTCTGATATTTTGTTCTTAAAATTTATTAGTTGGGTCTCGTTTGAGTTTCTTATATGTGTTAGAGTCTTGAAGCATGGTATAACCAGTGTCCCAGTAGATAGAGCCTTGGATATTATGCTGCTGATGAAGTCCGTAGTACACGGACGAAAGCTTCATGTATAGCTTTAAATAAATAGTGTGTGTAATTTGACAGTTTGAAACTTATTGGATTATGTTTGCGATATGTTATAAACATAGATGGCATTTTTAGATCAATTTATTTTTCACACTTAAATAAATATTTACAATGTTTATAATTTAATGAATATGGACATATGAAGATAGAGCTTTTGAGTTTCCGGCTCGCTCAGTCATTGATTCTTTACCGCTTATTGAATGCAAATGAACGTTTTCCATATTCAATTAATTATTTCAGTCATCGGTACTTAAGAGAGGATCGGACGTTGGAAGCTATTGTGCTGTGTGTTTTAAGTATCAATAAGTTTTAGAGGCGTCATTAAATATACGTCATATTGAGCGGCAAACTCCGTACGTATCCAGTAGTGTTTTGCAACGTAATTAGACAATTGAAACCAGTTTCTTAATCAGCATTTCTACCGAATTGTGAACGGAGATTTACTAACTTCACGAACAACTTAATAAGAACCATACCCAGCGTTGTGTTAATCACGTCTGAAGCCCCCATTTCACACATGCCACGAATACAATGAATAACTACATATTTAAGATGCATGAGGTTTCGTTACTAAGTTTTATATGAATAGCATTTACTATTTGAACTAGTTAAAAATAGTAAAGATTGTTTGGATGCGGGTTAGGTTATAATAATTATTTTGTTGAATGCGGGCTTAACAAAATAGCTGTTTAAACATTATTTTCGCTGTGTAGTAAAAAGATTCGTGATATAATCGTAGAAAATGTATAGATAGTCAAGTTAGAGAAGTTCATATTGTTATACGGCTTGAATGAAAAATAAGGGTTAGATAGATAGATAGATAGATTTATTTTGGCATAGGAAGCATATTCACAGTTCACAACATAACATAGAATAGAATAATAAGCAATTATTAAAAACTATATCATGTACAATAAACTATGACATGCTCACCAAACCAAGGATAACACAAAAAAGAGCAAGCCCTTATTTCCATTGTGGTCCTTATTATTGGTGGCATGACAAAAAGAGGCAGACCTTAAACATAACTATGTTGACCTTAAACATAACTATGTTCATAGTAAAATAATTATTTAATGAAATAAAAAATATATATCACCGTTCAAAAGAGATCAAACTAATTATCACAGTAGTGCTCAGAAAATATGACAGGAGCTGGAAACTAAGATCAATTGATAATGTTATCAATTATTGCAACACATAGATATTTTGACAGTTGTAATTTGATGATATTAGGTCCCTGTTAATTATTTAGGGGCGAACACAAATACCTAATTATACTTGATAAATACAAAAGTACACTTGTTAGAATAAATACTTTATTAATATAACGACATTTATTTTCAAAGTTATCGTGAACATTTTATTAAAGTTCAACATTGTTTAAATTAGAACATCAGTTTTACTTAGGGCTTTAATAAGGAATACGAAAATTAAGGGAAACAGTTTTACATTTGCTGCAAAAAGAAACTGAATAAATGTATATGTAGACATATATTTGAATTTATCCTATTACCAGATGAAAATCGATTGCATAACAACGAACGTATAAAGTTGGCTTTAAACTATCACTATTTTCAGATTAGATATGGTAATTTTCCGAAAACTGGCAAATCTTTCTTTGTCAACTAAGGAAAAACAAAATCGTCAAAAATATGTATTTGATATATGATAATAATTAATGAAAAATAGGGAGGAAATAATAGGATTAAAATAATATTATGTGAGTTTGGGATAAAGATCAAGTTTATCATGCTCGACTTAAACCATGTTAGCGCTCGGAAAGCCTCGCGCTACATCGGTTCTAAGCCTCTAATGGTAAACTTAATCTTTATATACAACTCATATATTATTATCTCAATATATTTATGGCGTACTAACATGCAAAAGGATGTCCAATGTCATGTGGTACATTTTCGTATCTACACAAATGTATTTATTGGAACTATAACAATATTTATTATATTGATTATATTGATATTTAATACATTAATATATATATATATATATATATATATATATATATATATATATATATATATATATATATATATATATATATATATATATATATATATATATATATATATATATATATAGAAAGTTATGTGGCACATTGTGTTACATGGTTAAGCACTGCTATGATTATACAATGCTTTTTCTGTGTGTCTGCAAATTCAGTACTTTCAGTAAAAACGAATCTTTAACCCCTGCATTTAAAATTGGTCGTGGATATAATTTCCGCCTAGCGACCAGGAGGCCAAGAATTCGATCCACAGGGCGGGAGCGTTCTTTGTATCTTCCCAAAATACACTGATTACTGGTTCTATCAAAAACGGACTCGACAGCGTATCAATGATGTTTGGGCTTCCATGTAATCGAACACAAATACATCGCTCTAAACTTAATTTTTAATAACAAACATTAATTTACAACCACACTTATTTAAAGTAAAAGTTTGGTTTAAATTGTACGACTGAATAAAACATATTTATGATAGCATATATTTATTTATCAGCTATGTTAACGAAAATAAATATGTAATTCTAGTATTTAGATCATTGGCAATGGCTCAAAGCTTGGGATGGTGTGTGGTCGTTTACAAAGTTTAAAAGCTTGATTATACGCAGTAAGTTAAGCAATCAATCAGCAAGTATAATATCTTATGAAACGATGTTCTTGCTTGTGATTTATTTAAATTTGCCTACTTAAATAAACTTATTTGGAATTCTTTTTACACATGTTCCTGTGGCAAAGATCTACCCGACCATTTATTCCAACGTCAACGTTAAGCCTTTTTCTAGACATTAATCGTTTACATAAAATGAAATAATTAAAAGGAACGATCTTACACTTTATTGTTTTATATAAAAAATGCATTAATAGGGTTTTGATTAAACATTTAAATTATGCGATGAGCATGGAACAAATCTAAAGAACAAGTTATAAAATGACCTGTTAAACCGCCGTTAAAGTACCTTTCAGCCCTGACCCGTCACTTTAAGTATTTAATGACACTATCATGATACAACAATTTTTTAAATTGATTAATCCATGCATAATCTTTGTGTTTGATTCGGCGAAAAAGTAAGGTATTCGAGCTAATGTTTGTAATTTGTTGGTACAACATTTTACTGTCCAACCAGATATGTGATTAATAATTATAAACTGTCCCTTCTGTAAGCAAAGAATTCTGTGTTTGAATAAAAAAAAACATGATTTATTGCAGTTCATGTTTAGTATGCATAACATATACATTCTACTAATTCTCGTTTATTACTTAATATCATTAAACACAAGAAAACCGGGTAAAGCGCTCATTTTGCAGCATTTTGTAACGTGGTGCCACGTGTTTGCGTTTGTGTGTGTTTTTTCAGTTAAATAGAAAAAGAAATATAAGTAATGCGTTCAAACTTAGTTACTCAAAATATATATTACAGTAGAATTGCAATAACTCGAGCTTGCGATTTCTCGAAAACTGGCGATTCCTCGAGCATTAAAGAAAGTCCCTAGCATTTTCCTTTAATGTCTTTATAAAAATACCCGCGATAACTCAAACATGCGATTTTCGATAACTCGTGGTCGTGTGCCGGTCCCTGAAAGGCATTTCACACCTAATTAACTTGCAATTATTCGAGGACTCTTTCTTGTCTGGTCGGTGCTAAAAATATTCGAGTTGTAAAAACAGCGCAATCAAGCAGACAAAGGACGCTCGATTAGGTGTGAAGGTAGTTGCAGTTTGAGAAACACTGCAAATTGTCATCCTTTGAGAAGCAGATCAAAGCTACACAGTTTTAATGATAATTAAATAATTACCAGCAATCGATAATTATCGCCAAACGTCTTTCGCCATCAATCCTTGACTTTGCGCAACACAAGTCTGACTAATGTACATGCAAAGTGTGTAGTGATTATGTTGTTTTTAGTGTGTTTTTTTTTCATGCGCATGTACGTACCTTGTGTGCTTTTTAAAAATAATTATGCTACATGTACAGTGAATATTGATGAGATATTTTTGATTATATATATGTTGTTTGTGTATGTTGAAATAATTAAATGAATTTACGATCATCTTAATTGTTTTGTTTATTATACTGTAACTTAAAGCGATTTTTACAAAGCCTTTTTTTCTCTAGCACTGTCTTAAATATAAATAAAGCGTTTGCGGTCAGAAATTAGCATTATCAACCGAGACAGTGAGAACAAATAATACCATGGATTATTCGAAACCTGCGATTACTCGAGCATCGATGTTGGCCCCGTGCTTCCTCGAGTTATCGCAGTTTTACTGTACTTGTTATGTTTGTTTTGTATATTACTTTAATTATAATTCTCTTAATATCTAATAGCTTTCTACATGTTTCGGAAAAGCTGTTTTACCAATTGTTTGACTTCTGTATATATAAAATAAAATGTCAAAAACAATCCCAACAAATTTGCAAGAATGGATAAGTGGAGTCCGGCTTTGTTGACGCACGTTCAATACTTTAAAACATGTTCAATTACGTACGTTTTATCAAAGATCCGGGTAAACTCTTGGTTGAGTTTCTGGCAACTAAGTGTTTAAAAGCTTATACAAACAATTGGTTGAAAAATCAACAACACTTGATAATTGCTGCGGGCTGGGGACTATATCAGCACGCTAGGTGCTTATGTATACTATAATCACTTGTTAAGCCATATTCCGGGAAACCAATTGATTTTGACTGTTGGATTCTTAAACATGGCTGCTGTATTTAACAAGTAAATAAAGGCGCAGCAGTAACTTTTGATTAAATTACACGTCCAGGTGAATTATTCAGACGACACGTTTTTATTTCAGTTTATAAAATGTCATCTACAAATAATTATTAATCTATGGTGTGGTGCAACTCTTGGTTTGGGCACTGCACAACTGGATAATGTAACAACAAGCGGCAGTTAGTCTATACTCCGGTAAAATGAATGGGTTGGAATATTTAGTCGCGTCTAGTTTTAAGTCAATAACAACTCTGCAAATAGCAACACAGCTAAGCCTGACGTCACGTAACTTTACTAGTTTGGTAGGTATTTCTGTATTTTAAAACATGTTGTTCGTCTATATTAAAGGAAAATTCACCCTTAAGACTCATTTACACTGTAGCACGTGCACTATGCGCAAAACTATACTACAATGGCGCCATATGAGTATTACAACGACATGTATGTGAAACACGTTGCGTAGTTGTTACAAATGTTATCACACAATTTTAAGACAATTTTAGAAAATCTCTGTTCCTATTTTGGTTTGTATAAATAATGAGGATCTTGTTATCAATATTAAGAATGTTCGTTATACACAGCCCATCATGGAACCACGTTAGTCTTAACACTTTGTTTTTTTTTATTTAAAGTAATGGGGTTATTTAAAACATGAATTATTCTGTAAAATTTGGCGGAAAAGGGTTTTCAGGGTGTTTTTTTGGTATATTATAGATACTTACTAAATAATAGATGCGAATATAAATATTGTAATATAGCGTTCAATTTTCATTTTATTTTCTCTCTGACAGGCGTTTCTTGTTTGATTTAATTTTTAACAGTCACATAACCAACCAAGCAATGTTATATTGGACTTACACCTACTATATCTGCTTCTTGCATTTGCGCGATGGTGATCTGAAATATTAACTTTATGATGCTATATTTCGAAAACAATTTCTATAAAGAAGGAATGTAGTTGACACTTGTTAGTAGTTTTATTTCATCGTTCCTCAAAAAGTTGTTGCTTTGGTATCTTTCCTACCATTGAGTATTTAAATGGTGATTAAATTGAATGGATTGTGATTCCTTTTTTAATATTGTTTAATTTGAGTTACAATGCTGTGAGGTTAAATTTTATTACACTTAAATATATCATGAATATTGCTGGGAAAAGTGTGAGGTTGAGCGCTCTAAAACCGGTTTGAATCCCCCAATGCTTTGCATTGACCGTTCCAAGGCGGCGACCCCAGCTTTATTTTGTTTACGTGTTATGTATGTTGTTTTGTATTGTGCTGTTTTGTGATGTTTTGGCAATTTGTCACTTGCCTTAAATAAAGGACCATCTAATTGTGTATAATGATAATTCATTTATTCAATACTGTTCCAGCTGCTGGAGTTTCACTTCTTTCAATTTTAATATTAATCTCACTGTATACACTTTATCCTATATAGCGGCTGTAACGGTTGGCAGGAAAAAAACACCATGAGGTGTTTTTTAAAGAAACGATACTTGTTAATATGAATATGTATTTTATTAATTTAATATCGTCCGTTCGTAGATTATATTGTTGACCTAAAATACCAATACTAGAAATAACATGAGAAACCATATTGGAAAACGTTTCATATTGCAATCAGATATATTATTCATATTGTATGATCTTATTTACAGTTGAGTTAGCGATTGTGTTCCGCAAGGTTGCGATTAATAGCGATTGCGTTTTTAACCGTTTTAAACCGTTTTTAAGCGTTTTTAAGCGTTTGTTTAGCGTTTGTTTGCACTTTTTTAATTTCGCATGCGTAGCGATGAAGACCGATGAAAAAGCGGGGCTTATGTGCACTATATTCAGATACGTCCTTTTTATAGATTTAAAGTACGCCGTATTGACAATCCCAGAAATCGATAACTCCCGGATAACAGCCCCTGAATGCTCGCGCGCGACGACTGAAGAACAATACAGCGATATATGGCCCCCGAACAATAAAAGGAAGCGAAGCAATGTTATCTTATATATTATTATCATAATATCATAATATATTTGAAGGTTTAAATAGTTTTTGTTGTCTATATTTTCATCACATAATAGTTCGTGTTTTTTTTATAAATATTTGGATCGTATCATTTATTTGGTAATTCAAAGACACAAGGTTCGTATGCATGCACAAATAACGCTGATAAAGAAGACCTGTTATGCCTATACATGCACAATCAGTATTAAAGGCAGCTGTATAAATAATACATGGGTATTTGTTTACACGGACCTTTCCAAGAACATCATGCCACCTTAAAACTACGAGAAATAAGAGATCCAATATTGTTTTCTGGTATCACAAAATATGGAGAATCTTTTTCAAAACGACGCAAGCTAAATATGAGGATGAAATGATAAAACCAATCACTCAATTTGTTCGCGAATACAGGCAAAACTAAGACAATTAAAAAATGAGAACCTCCGATTCGCTATTATAGCAACTTTATTAAATACATTAAATTATTTTCTTTACGGTGTTAACGTTTTGACAGAGGCCGTGAGACCCCTTATATCAGATTAATTTATGAAAGCATTGATTGATCAATACTGTCTTAATGTTTAGATAAGTAATGATAGCCTCCTTTACAATTATTTTCAAAATTGTATTTCTGTTATATAAAATGATGTATTCATCTCTTAAAATGAAATATAATTCAAGCCTTCGGCATCCAGCTTTAACTAATCGCCATTTATTTCATTGGTGGGCGCGCCGTACTGAAATGTCCGATTGATACATGTGTGTTTTTTTAATTGGTCAATTGTATTTTATGTGCGGATCTTTCGTTATGCCAGAATTAGAACTTCATTTTTTATTTGGTCGCCGTTTTTTGGGGCGTAGCAGTTTGGCAAATCTCGTCAAATACACATGATTACTGCCGAGTCGTATATGTCATATCGAGGAAAGCGTTTTTCACGAAGAGTTAGGGTATCAGTACACATGTTTATATACGTCGCGGTACTTAACGACCCTTGAAGCGCAAATGATGACAGGTTGTAAAACATTACAGTAGACAATAAACAGCTTAATAGATTTATTTTATTCATTATTCTGTGTAAGTTGTTAAATCAGGATATTTTTATACAACGAATATATATATTAATTACAACCGATATTTTTTAGCTTGATTGCATAGAAAGCCTGGGGCTTATTGAGCCACTCTCGAGTCCGTTTCTTGCGAAGAATCCCTATTGTAACTGTTTCAACTCGATATTGACACTTCCTTATATTCAAGTATTTTATTTTGTGCGCTACATGTGTTTATCTGTTTTAGCAAAATCAATGTTCATATGATTATATGGTAATAAATGTTGATGTTTTTCTTTATGTACAAGAAAGTCTCTTGTAAAAAACGAAAATTAAGAGCGAATATCGTATTATTCAGTTTGATATTGCTTAAAATATTTTTTGTATTGTGAATGTACCTTTTACGGGTAAAAATAGAATATGAAAAAAAAAGCACATGCATTTTGCAGACAGACTCCGCCCAATGGTTTGCAAAAGGTGGTTGACATAACGCTGGTCTATACAAATTATGTTGAAAATTGCTGTAATTTCCACAATCATTTAAATCTTCAAAACATTTAACTAAATTGTATTATTTATAATAAATATTATTAACAAAAACAACAACATAAGATTGTTATTCTTTTCGCTTATAAAGCATCTGAAGTTATGAAATCAATGTGTCAAACATGAATATACACAAACAATATTTAGGTGAATTGCTACATGTAAAAACAAGTTAACACCGTTTGATTATCATTGGTTAACCTTTTAAAATAACCCAAACGGGTGTCATAAACATAAGTGACCCAAAGTGCCCCCCAAGTGCCCAACATGTGGCGGATGTTTGTCCAGTAATTAAGCAAGAATAATGATGCTTTCACTTGTATATTGAATCTTAAGCCTTGAAAAATGCATGCAGTCGTATGTGTGTGTTTTTAATCACTTTCTTCGCCTAAATAAATACATTTTAGAATATAGAAGGAACAACAGACTAGTTTTGCATATTTCTGATACTAATCAAATCAAATAAACGAATGTTTGACTGCAATCAGCGAATGCTCGCCCTTTTAATCATCATCAACTGCATCATCATCATCATCATCATCATCATCATCATCATCATCATCATCATCATCATCATCATCATCATTATCATCATCATCATCATCATCATCATCATCATCATCATCATCATCATCATCATCATCATCATCATCATCATCAGCATCATCATCATCATCATCATCATCATCATCATCATCATCATCATCATCATCATCATCATCATCATCATCATCATCATCATCATCATCATCATCACCATCATTATAATCATCATCATCATCATCATCATCATCATCATCATCATCATCATCATCATCATCATCATCATCATCATCATCATCATTTATTTATTCAGTATTGTTACACATGTGTCAATTTTCGTTTCAAATGTATTAATAAAAATGTATTTTTGTAATGGGTAAACACATTCTAATGACAAACAGTTTTATTTTATTGCATATATGCAGCAATTAACTTGATTTAGTTGTATACATATTATACATATTATTGCTCAATAGTTGTTTTTAAATTATATTTTTATAACTATTGACAAAACATATTTCAAGATATTATTTTTCCCCTTACAAATAGGGAATACACAGGATGGTAAAGTAACCCGTCATTTAAAACAGTTAAAAATCCTATACTTAAGGGTCGTGAAACTAATTATGAGAAGTGAACCTGTGAACCTTGATAGTTTGAACAATTTGTTCACATACTCGGAGATTTTAAGCCTTTAAGTAAGTTTTTTATTTTACACTTGCGCCGCAATTAACTTGAACGTATGCCCGCTAGAGCCCTGCACATTATCTACTCATATCACTTATACTTTCGCACCTGGATATTTAGGAACATGTTTAGTGAGTACAACAGTGGAATGGAGTGTATGTGTGACATAAGAACTCAATTCATTGTTTAAGATATATCTGTATTTAATTATTACAATACATTGTTTTCCCTTTTAAATCAGTTGGCTTATGAGAAATAACAACCAAACTGTGTTACAGTGTGAAATAAAATACATAAATAATTAATTGGTATCAATAAAATAATATCCTGCAATATTTTATTGAACAAAATAAGAACATTTCGTCCATGCATTTAAAATAAGTGTTTTTGCAGGGTCCTGATGAAAATATATTCAGTTTATGTAATACGATTGCATCAAAATCATTAAATATGTAAATTATGTTATTCTAATGTGTTTAATGATGTAAAATACATTTTTTCTGATTGTGTTTACCGTTGATTATTTATAACTTAACATCAAACAATATTTAAAATCAATGGCGCTTCTTTTTAATGAAGGTCATTTGTTTAGTGCAAAGGTTAATCTAAATAAACTGTAAGCAGTTTTGCAATATACTGTTAGGTTAATAGCAGAACGACTTTAGCTAGATTAGTAACCGTCCTAGTATTTTACTTGTGCTGTTATTGATATAGTACTTGAATGTATAGTTTATAAAGTGTAGCTTAGTTTAATGCTAATAGTGTGCAAAATAATCAACATCACGTACAATTTGATAGTGTGATGCTGCGCAAAAAACATAGATGATGGCGATGGTGATGATGATGATATAGTTGTTGTTGTGTTTAATGATGAAGATTATGGGCGACTTCGATCGCAAACCATAGTTTCCATGGTCTGACTAAACTGAGATCGAATTAACTTTGGTTCGACTGATCTGGTCTCATTGGATGAACTAGACAAAAACGGCCATTCCTCTGGTTCAAAGATGGCGGCAAATGGTAAGATATGTGAACGCTATTTGTATTTTCGTTGAAATTTGTTCATATGTCTTGCATCCAGAGATAATTAAGCTGTCCATACGTCTTTATCGATGTTTTTATACTATATACATGTAATATATGTAATTTAAATAAATATTTGGTGACAAATAGCCTATTTAAGTGGATTAATCTGTTTATGTACAGCACCTATATTGTTTGTGAGCACGAACTCGGAAGCGTTAGAAATAAGGTTATGAAATAAACTCAAATGTACACTCAAAAGAATTATTGACTATTCGCTTATGCTTTGACAGCGTTTGCAGAGGCTGGCTATAGCTATCAAAACTTATAAGCCAGGGCACTTAATTATCATGATATGAAATATTATTGTTCAGTATAATATATTACGGTTACCTCAATTTAAAACCAATGTTGCTGTTTGTTGAATGTACGTAACATTTATGTTTGATTTGATATTTTGTCGGTCCATTAAGACAATCTTTTTTTTTAGCTCAAGGCGTGCCATCCCAACAGTTGCAAGTTTAATGTTCAGCATGTTCGAAAAGCATGCTCTAGACATATTCACGGTCATCAGCCCCACCAGATTCTAGTCTGTCTTGTTTGTCGCAAGGGAGTAATTACAGACCTGGTCACCTGTCAGGAACTAGACAGAATACATCTGACTTAGAGTATGCATACTACCCTGTCTTATAAGATTTTAGTTGATCACACAATAAATGTATGTATTTAAAGAAGATACTTTGTGCTTCCTTGGTTATATAATTGATTAATATTTTTTATGAAAATCAGAGGATATCCGATAGCGTTTTTTTCCTGGAGTATTCACATAACTAAAAGTGATTGGTCGTGAACTTATTTCAACACCAATCTCTAGTAGTACAGTTACTGTCAGTTACTGACTTACAGTTACTAATGTGTCAGTTACTACACATGCATCCCATGCTTGCATGACCAGGATTTGAAATGAGTACATGGAGATCAACAGTAAAAGTCCCTCCACTCGAAGTTCCTTGTTGATCCAGCTTTTCCAAAGTCTATGACCTTTACAATCACCCACCATCCATCGTCCGCAACTGTGGAGCTTTTAGTATTCAAGAGATCAAGGATCAAGGGCAAGAAAACCGGAAACAGTTTTTAGATTATCTCATAGAAATTGGTACATTATGTATGTTGTTTAAACTTACATAACATCATTATGAAATAAAAACTTGTCAAAGCTGAAATTAATGATAACTGACTATGCATTGTTATATATTTTATGAATTTGGCAGCATGATTTTATAGGATATATTTAACCCTGGCTATTGGTTTTGTACTGTCAGTAGATGACCTTATTATTTGAAATAATGCTTGAATTTATTTGTGTGAGTGTTGAGGCGTGACCAAATGTGTTCCCTTATGGTAATGTTGTCATAATGTAATGCTTGTGCTAATACATACTTACTAATTGTATACAATTTATTAAATGTTAATACGTGAACTGCTTATAAACAAAGCGCTGAAATATCAGTGTAAAAATACTCGTGAACTTCGAGTTCAAGTGACATGAGATGCCTTGAATTTGTTTTTTTAGTTTTAAGTGTGTAAGTTATTTTTTTATTGGAGACATGTGATGAATTATGGCGATTCAATAGTTTTGTCATTACAAAAGAGGATACAAAGTATGTGATTATAGGTCACTCCAAACCAGAATAATTGGTGACAATATCCTTCAAATAACTTCATATACATTGGGATATGCATTTTCCAGATTTTTCATCACGAATCAATAACATGAACAGGAATTATTTACTGTTTTAGGCATTATCTGCCTAAGTAAATGTTGAGTGCGAGCTGCACATCATAATTATGATATTGGTTCTTTTTTCATGAACAATGAAATCATAGCACAATGCTCTATAATTTGTAGATTAGGTAACCTTTTCCATTGTTTATCAGTCTATTAACAACCATTTATGTAATAGTCTTACATAAAGATGATTCAAGGGTTGTTTATTCATAGAGAAATAACTGATGGAACTTAGAAATAATTTGATATGGAAAAATTTGATTCTTAGGAACCTTGATTTTGAATTTTATTATAGTTTTGTTCCGTGAATATAGAGTATTATGTTTTGCGTTCATTTTGTTATGGGTTTTGTTGTTGTTCTGGTTTGAAATATATAAATAAATCACATGAAGAAAAGAGAATCTAGTTGTTCAAATTGTATTTATTATTACATAATTATATAACACGGCAAACTAATTGCAAGAATGTTGAGTGAACACATTTATTCAATTAAAAGTTTCGTTCAACCCAATACAATAAAATATATATCATTTAAAATGGACGAATAATAAATTATTACATATAACTGTATAATGAATCACAAGTTATAGAGCATTTAGACGGCTATACTCTTGTAAGTTGAGCCTTGCTCTGTGAAAATAGGGTTCAATGCATCTGCGTAAATTGTTTAACCAGATTGCCTGTTCAGTCCACACTAATCAGGGAGACACTTTCCGCTTTTATCGTATTTTTCTATGAGTGAAAAGTTAGTAAAGGCACCTGATAAGCCTGTGCGGACTAGTCAGCCTAACACTATGTACATGTATTAAAACCCTCTTTTACAGAGCGATCCTCAAGTATTTATTAAATGATTTATTAAGTCTTCCTACATTATAATATTTTTTCAAGAAAAAACTAAGTCAACACTCAGTCAAAAATGTTTATTTGATAGAAAACGCAGGAAAATTAGTTGTGCTTGAAGTAAAATTATTCAGGAAATGTACATGAAGTTCCAAGCTTAACTAAATAGCACTGTCATTTCAAGCAATATATCGAATAAAAGTCTTGCTACTCGATAGTGTGCACGAAAATCGTCGATATGTTTTTCGTATTCCCATGTAATTTGGTACTGTATGATATTCTTGTTTTGAGAGAGTATACCCAAAATAGTTAGTATACTGTAACCTTTAATAATCTAATCAAACTAAAGCACATGCGATCGTTTACCCTACCAGACATGCGTATAACAACTTCCGTTTGCAGACTAGAGTTCGCGACCGAAGTCGCCCTATGATTCCGATACATTTTAATAAAATACGAACGTTCTGCCCAACTACAGTGCTATACAAACCAAATAATTTTTAAATGACTTTAATAATGGTCTGTAAAGTACTTAACAAAATATGTTGAACCATTAATATCTTTATTTAAAATATAATAATATCTTTATCCCTGTATCCAAGGGACTTAAATCTTGTAAAACACGTTATAGACTGTTAAACATAAACATTGCAATATAACATATGTAACATCGCTCTTTTTCTGAGATTCAAGAAAGTATACACTGTTTTCAATGGTTTTGAAAGCATAGAAGCCAAAAGGCTGTTCTTACTAAAACATATATTGCATAGTAATTCAATAATACACCTTCTAATTGGACGTTCAGTTTTTCAACCTTTAATACGCATGTTCACTTTTTCTTTGGTCATCAAAGTGTAAAGTCTATCGCACAATATATATCTTGTTGGGATCTTCACTTTTCTTAAGCATGTGCTTGATTGTTTGAAAATATCTTTCCGTTTGCCCCATTCTTTGAATTTAACGCGGTCTCGATGTTGTATGTTTTTCACTCTGTACCAAATTCCTTAAAGGGATCTTTTCACGCTTTGGTAAATTGACAAAATTAGAAAAAGTTGTTTCAGATTCGCAAATTTTCGTTTCAGTTATGATATTTGTGAGGAAACAGTAATACTGAACATTTACCATGGTCTAATATAGCCATTATATGCATCTTTTGACGATTTTAAAACCTAAAAATTATAAAGCGTTGCAACGCGAAACGATTGGATAATTTGGAGAGTTCTGTTTTTGTCGTTAAATTTTGTGAAACTACGAAGATTGCTTATATAAGGTATAAAATACGTCAAGTATGTGTACACGACGGAAAAGCTCAGTAGGCTAAAGCGTTTTTACTTCATGACTCTGGCAGGACTCCAGGGGTCACTGGTTCGAAACCTGCTCCGGGCAATGTTTTTTCCTTTTTTTAATTTTATTCTTGATTTTTTACTGGAGCTTTTACGATCCAATGTTTACAATTATCAATATGAAGCATTTAATGAATAAGTTAAAAAAATGCCAAAATCTGTGAAAAGGCCCCTTTAAATTGACTACAAGCGAATTGCGTTCAATTATCCGTAACACGTTCATCAATGTAGCCAAATCGCTTAATTTGTTGTTTTTTCAGATACGCGATAACATTTCCTGAACGTCACCAATCGACCTTTCAACTTCTGGTCATTTTGAAAAATATTCCAGTCAACGAATAATGTCTGCCCTGTTATTCAAACACATCTTCACCGATCTTTGATGACGGCCTATCAGAAATTTCATTGGGCAACAACGGCTCTTTATGATTCATTTAACTAGTGTTCAGTACACACATTTTAGATTTCTCCACTTTATCCTCTACGTCTCTCATCAATACGAACCAGAACATATAACCGCATGCTTTCTTGTGTCATGCTACTTAACATTGATGTGTTCGATGAACAATGTGCAACATTTTACGTTGTAGCCGTTTTGGGATTATAACCTATAACGCTTTGTTTACAATTCTATCAACATATTTTGAGGTTGTGTCTAAGCGTTTAATGGAGTCTGGTATTCATTTTCTGGTCATCCTTTGTCAATCAAGGGTTTGATACATCGCATGTCCTCATCTTATTCAGAAGCTTTATGTCAACACCCTATATTTCAACTCAGACATAGGTAAATTAGCACGCAACTGTATTTGATTGATATCAATATCCGGTATTTTGTCCTGAGTATCTGGTAAATTATTTCTTGACGCAAACATAGTTTTACCAGACTTATATTTCACCTTGAAAATACTCTCAATAGGTTTGTGATCCGTCTCCACTGTAAACTCGCCTCCATACAACTCATGGCACATGTTTGTCAACCAAACACAATTGCAAGAGTCCCTTTTTCAATTTGAAAAAATCTTAACTGTGTTGGATTCAATTCGCGGGATGAATATGCAGTTCATTTTTCGTTTTGCTGAAAGACTGCTGCAAGTCCAAATGAACTAGAATCTACGTTCAACGTTTGACTCTAACTTTGATTCTAACAAACTAAAACATGTGTTGTCGATGTCATTTTCTTTTTTTAAAGCTTTCTTCTTGTTGTTTCCCACTGCCAGTCCGCATGTTCTTTTCCAACAATTTTCGAATTGGCGCACTTATCTCTGACATATTTGTCAAACATTTCTGCAGGTATGTGATGAAGCTTAGACTTGCGGGTGCTTCTTTCTTATTTTGAGGTATAGCCATCTATTGATCAGTTCTGACCTTTTCATGGTCTGCCTCAAGTCCCATTTGACTGATTTTATGACCCAAATAATGGACTTCTATATTCCGAAACTAGCATTTTGTTAAAATCAGTTTTAAGTTGTTTTGCTGCATTTTGTCTAATACTCGCTTAAGTCTTTTGTTCATGTTCTTGGATGTTTTTTCCAAAGAATATGATGTCAAGTACTATCACCTGCGTTCCTTCTAGATCCTGTATCATCACTGTCATGACACGCTGATACATTTCCTGAATGGACTTAATTCCAAACGGAGCTTCCCCTGTGGTGCATCTATAGTGCTAAATACCTTTGCGTTAGGCATCTCTGAAACTATATCCTGCACTGTTTTCATCGGATAATATTATCGTAATATTGCTTCATTCAGAAGTCGCGGGTCGATGCATATTCTTACATCACCAGAGATTAATGTCACTGTAACAAACGCTTTCACGCATTCAGTTGGTTTAATGTGAAGCTTATCTTTGACTTTTTGTTACATGGAATTTGGTACTTACGGCACTTGCTGAACAACATGCTTAACGTTGGGGTCTATTATTATGTAATATGAGCCGGGAAAACAACATAAACCTGTTTATGCATCTGTGTTTTGTTATATTGAGTTTAACCTCTTTATAAATCTTCCGATGTATCACAACTTTACACAGACTGTGATCTGATTTTGACCATATACAATTTAACGAATTGTCTTTAAGCGTTAATGGTAGTGTTATAATATCCAGCGGTTAAATGCTGTGTGAAGAAAATGAACGCAAAACATGTAATATTTAATATAATTCCAATGTAATATGACATTTGAAGACTATTCCATTGCTTCTAATAAAAAGTAAAATGTATCGCCAAAATAAGTCAATGCCTTTTCTTAAAAGTGGAGTGCATTAAAGAATAATGTATTTCCAACTTGGAAAATGGGGAAGTTCAATTGGAACTTTAATTAAATTGTCAACATCAACGTCCAAACAGTATATATTATAACTTTGATTACATGGTGTACTTGTTTTAGTTTTAAGGTGTAAACTCGAAGGAAAACACGCTTCTGATGTGATGTTATAGAAATTAAAGATGTATGGTACTATTAACGTATTTAGTTTTATAAACTCACTTTATTTTATTTATACACAAACCATATCATTAAATATATATATGTATATATACTTAAACTTGCCCACTTATTGGGTCTGTAGTCTTATACCCACCAATTGGGACCTACCAGAAATAGTGGTGCTGGGAGGAATTACAGGATTTAATGCGTACTTTAAACTGGTTTCAATATTAATCGCGATCGTCAAAAAAATGAGCCCTAAATCGTATGCATTCGTTACTAGATACAATTATTCAGATAATGTAATTTTTTGCATTCATGACGGGTGTGCAATGTCGTGACATTACGCGCTGTTGATATATATTGCGCTCGTGATGAAGACATTAGTCTGGTGGACTGTATCAAAGTCATTAAATTTAAAATTCATAGGGTTTTGTTATAATTTTCATATTTCAGGGATGTAATATAATTTTAAAAAGGATTTATTTACTGCACATATATGAATCTACAAAGATTCAGAACCAACATTGGGAATTTTAAATTTTTATTTTAATACAATATAAGGTAATTGCATTGATACATATAACTAAATAATTTTTATATTTGTCTATATTAAGATAATATACAAAACGTATCAGTCTTTAGTAGAATAACATTCCACGTAGGCGTTTATTTTTCATGACAATACATGTATGTTGGTGCACCGGAACATTAATGCTTTGCTTATGACAACTGCTGGTGAATGCATTTCTTACTTCTGAATATTGCTATAAATACAATGCTTCTGTTTCATTCTATCATGTTCACAATCTGGGGTGTGAGAAATAGGTTTCAGTTGTGTTGCACTACACATGGAGTCAACGATTCAAGAGCAAAACGCTAAATTATAACTAGCACACTGACTGTTATTTTTAATTGAGGTCGACAAAACTTGTTTTTCGCTATGTGTATTTGCTGATATACATTACCTTTTAGATTGTTTATCCATATGAAACTTTTATTCGAAATGATTGCGGGCTCAATGCTATAGTCGACTGCAATAATTGGTGCACGTAGTTTGAGTTTCGAATTAAAATGCATGTCTTCGATACAGTTCACCAGCCTATTGCCTTCAATGCGAGCTCAATACTTATTAACAGCGTGTGATGTCATTTCATTGCACACGTGGCACAGACTATTGCCTTCAATGCAGGAACAATACTTATCAACAGCGCGTGGTGTCATGTCATTTTACACGAGGCACAAACTATTGCCTTTAATGCGAGCACAATACTTATCAACAGCGCTTGATGTAATGTCATTGTACACGAGGCACAGACTATTGCCTTCAATGTGAGCACAATACTTATCAACAGCGCGTGATGTAATGCCATTGTACACGAGGCACAGACTATTGCCTTCAATGCGAGCACAATACTTATCAACAGCGCGTGATGTAATGCCATTGTACACGAGGCACAAACTATTGCCTTCAATGTGAGTACAATACTTATCAACAGCGCGTGATGTAATGCCATTGTACACGAGGCACAGACTATTGCCTTCAATGCGATCACAATACTTATAAACAGGTGGGCGCGCCGTACTGAAATGTCCGATTGATACATTTTTGTTTTTTTAATTGGTAAATTGTTTATTCTGGGCCGATCTTTCGTTATTCCAGAATTTGAACTTCATATTTGTTATTGGGTCGCCGTTTTTTGGGGCGTAGCAGTTTGTCAAATCTCATCAAATACACATGATTACTGCCGAGTCGGTATATGTCATATCGAGGAAAGCGTTTTTCACGAAGTTAGGGTATCAGTACACGTGTGAATATACGTCGCGGTACTTAACGACCCTAGAAGCGCAAATGATAACAGGTTATAAAACATTACAGTAGACAATAAACAGCTAAATAGATTTATTTTATTCATGATTCTGTGTAAGTTGTTAAATCAGGATATTTGTATACATCGAATATTTATATTAATTACAACCGATATTTTTTAGCTTGATTGCATAGAAAGCCTGGGGCTTATTGAGCCACTCCCGAATCCGTTTCCTGCGAAGAATCCTTAGTATAACTGTTTCAACTCGATATTGACACTTCCTTATATTCATTTATTTTATTTTGTGCGCTACATGTGTTTATCTGTTTTAGCAAAATCAAAGTTCATATGCTTATATGCTAATGAATGCTGTTGTATTTCTTTATGTACAAGAAAGTTTCTTGCAAAAAAACGAAAATTAAGAGCGAATATCGTATTATTCAGTTTGAAATTGCAAAAATTATTTGTTTATTGTGAATGCACATTTAACGGGTAAAACAAGAATATGAAAATAGAAATAAAAAGCACATGCTATTTGCAGACAGACTCCGACCACAAGTTTGCAAAAGGTGGTTGACATAACGCTGATCTATTCTGTCTTTTCGTAATTAAGAAGTTGTCTCCCATTTGGGAAGGTATCACGAGTATCCCGGATAAAAAGCGGTCCGTCTTAAATGCGAATATGACTCCTATCCTCGGATTGACCGAAAAGTGCGGATATGGACGAATACAGGCAATATCGATACTGTTTAGTAAAAAAATACACAATATATGTGTTAAATATGTTAGTATTGTCTCAAAATATAACAATTTAATAGACATTATCATTTTTCCAACATAATATCACTTTAAAATCGATAATCCACCGAATCCAACAAATGTCCTTTATATATATATTTAAGTTTATTAGTACGTACAATTATGCACGTCATTTTATTTATTCAAATGAACAAAGGATATCGTAGTGCTACATTTAAATGTTTCAAGAATGATTATAACCATTATAGTTGCGCTGTTATTGAAAATCAATGCATGCCCTGCTAAAATTTTCGATTTTTCGTTAATATTTTGCGGGACATGCATCGCTTTTCAATAACAGCGCAACTATAATGCTTATAATCATTCTTGAAACATTTAAATGTAGCACTACGATATCCTTTGTTCATTTGAATAAATAAAATAACGTGCATATTTTTACGTACCAATAAAATATAATATATAGTAACAATCAAATATAAGATATTTTACTATGCATATTAAATACATATTGTGTATTTTTCATTGAACATTCTATCTTTTCGTAATAAACGTCGAGCAAGAGCTGTCGTTCGTGCGGGAAGGTATTGTTTACTACCGGTTGTCAAAAGTTATAAGCGCGTTAATTTCAACAAAGTTAGTATGGATTCTATAATAACATCGGCGAATAAAATTTCAATAAATAATAAAACAACTGTCGAGGATGTGTTGAACTATTCCAAAGTAGAAATGCAAGCGTCTTTACGCGCAAATAATGTTAAAATTAGTGGACGCAAGTTGACACTTGCCCAACGGGTAGTAGATACGATCGGATCGCGGTGTTATATTGTGTCGGATTGTACACCACAATCGTCATCTTCTGGTGTTGAAACTCCCGAAATAGCTGAGCTCCGAGCAGGATGGACTGGGACTTCATGTCATTTCCCTACAGTGAAGCTTAGGGACATCGAGAGCTACTTACTGCACAGTAGCCACCGCACAGAAGATGCCGAAAAAATGCAGTGCTACAGACAATACATCAGGGGTCTCACTTTTTAAATAAGGATTTATCCACGAAATAATGATAATTTCCATAAGCGACAGCAGCAAGCACTGCTACATTCGCTCTAAATGTTATCCTTCAATGCAGCAAGGTGTCTATGAGCAATGGATTTTAATGACCAAGGAGAGACCCTTTGAAGTTGTGAAGGCATACTGCACATGCCCTGCAGGGTAATTATATAAGTATTCAGGACGTTTATACTTGAAACATTGTTTTGATTTTCTTAAGTAGGGAAACCGGATATATTGTTAACAGATACATTTGCTCGTATAAACATGTATGTCATACATTCTCTGAGTGCAGACAAAGGAGTCATGATGATTGATTACTGTATTATAAACATTTAGCCACTTACCAGGCAATAAAAGAAAATAACAATTAAAATAAAATTTCACACATTTTTTTATTCAAGTCATTGTCAACTTGTACACTTTTCATTTAAATCATTTTTCATGTAAAGAACATTATTTCTATTTAACAAAATTTGCATCTGACTGTATTTGAGAATAATGTTTGCATAACAACAACTATATAATTACAATGTGCCATAACCCAAAAATTAAGTTTGCCACAAATCCTTATTAAAAGAATAGTCAATTACATAAATGAGTCGTGTTCTGAGGAAACTGGGCATATTGAATGCATGTGCAAAAAGTGTCGTCCCAGATTAGCCTGTGCAGTCCAAACAGGCTTATCCGGGACGACACTTCCTGCCAAAAGCCGTAACTGGATTTTTGCTAAGAGGAGACATCATTTAAAAGAAAAATTCAATATAAGCGAAAAATGTTGTCCCTGATTAGCCTGAGCACAAGCATTATGCCCAGTTTTCTCAGAACACAACTCATATTTGATCAAATTACACCTTAAGTTTGTTTATAAGTAAAATCCGTGTTATCTGATATTGCCTTCTACAAGAATATTACATATTTACTTATTCAATTATATTATTTCTTGTACTGGAATGGGTGAAACTATAGGCAGAAGGAAACTTGTATTTACCATTTGTGCATGTGGACAACCAGTGATTACAAAACATGCTACACATCTATTACTTACGAATGCAAATGTAGGGCAGAGGTGACTGAAATATTTTCTGGAATGAGCTGTAATACGGTACGCTCCTTTCTCTCATGTTTTGGAAGAACTCTGCGCTGCGGTTAATTCTCAGTCGGAACTTTCTTACAATTGACAGAGTTAGGTCCGATGCCGTCTGCAAAGTGGTCCGAACATACCCGTGTGTACAACGTTGGGAACCAATTCTTCGGTTTCCGGTCTCTTCTCCCCCTGGACGTTTCTCCCCTGATCTTTTCTCCTGCCAAACCCTAGACTTTTCTCCTCCCAATATTTTTTGTATTATCTCTATATTTAGGTAGGAGAAAATGAAGAATGTGATTGAAGAACCATTAATGAAGGAGCAATTTAGTATACCAATCAATGTTGGTGTTGTTATTGCGTTATCAGTGAGTAGTGTTATTTTTACTTGAATTTTGTTGTAAGTCTAAAATACTATGAAAGAAATAGTAATATAGCGACATATTATTTTAAGTTTCTGTTTTAGTTTAAAAGGTAATCTATTTAAATAAAAATCGATTGTTAATCATTCTTCAATATTTATGAAATGATCAAAAGATGTTGTTTTTCACACTTCTATATTTTGTTTATAAGTACTTGAGACTGACTGAAATGTTTGATGTCCAGTGATTAAATGCACAATTTGATTAAATTATCACATTTATGATTGATCTGGAACATTGTCGGGTGATAATTAAATAATATTCTTCATTTAAAAAATTATTTCATACAAAAAATATTATTTGATACAAAAAATGTCTTGGCACAGATATAACTTCTGAAATGATATTATTGTAACAATGTTAACACATTCATATTTTTTTATTCATTTTAATTAATATTTATTACAAAAAAATGTTTTTAAAATTTCATTAATTTTTTTTCAAAACTAAAAATTGTTTTTGCTGTATACCATATTATTATGAGTAAAAATTGATGATTTGAAATAAAATAAAATAATTTGTAATTGTGTTGTGTTTCTGTTTAAAATATATTTAAACTTTCATTAAATGTTTTACAAAACTAAAAATTGTTCTTGATATATTCCATGATATTATGAATAAAAATTGATGATTTGAAATAAAATAAAATAATTTGTAATTGTGTTGTGTTTCTGTTTAAAATATATTTTAACTTTCATTAAATGTTTTACAAAACTAAAAATTGTTCTTGATATATTCCATGATATTATGAATAAAAATTGATGATTTTAAATAAAATAAATTAATTAGTAATGAACCCCTTCAGCTGTCCTTTTTACTGAGATCAGTATATGATCTTTTGCCAACACCAACAAACCTTGAAAGATGGAAGCCTAGCGACGACCCAAGCTGTCCACTTTGCAGCCAGAGAGGGACACTAGCACATGTACTCTCATCCTGTCCTGTTGCTCTCTCTCAAGGTCGTTACAGATGGAGGCATGACCAAGTCCTGCGAGTGCTTGCCGACATCCTGGAGCAAGAAAGAAGGAAGGAGCGGCAAATCAACACCAAAGGGCCAGGTTACATCAACATTGTCAGGGAAGGACAGAAGGCAAAGGGTAGCCAGAACACACGCCTGCTACAAGAGGCCAGACACTGGGAGATGAAGGTTGATCTCCAACAGAAACTTGTATTCCCAGATGTTGTTCAAACAAACCTACGCCCTGATATAGTAATCTGATCAACAGCTCCAAAGGAGATGATACTCCTGGAACTGACTGTCCCTAGGGAAGAAAGAACTGACGAGGCAAATGAAAGGAAGCGGTCAAAGTACCAAGAACTGGCAGACATGTGCAGGGAGAGAGGGTACACCACCTGGATCTTCTCTGTAGAAGTAGGATGTAGGGGCTTCCCTGCACAATATGTGTGGAAAGCGCTAGGAGCTTTGGGAATCAAAGGCAGCGCTAGGAAAAGCTCTGTACTGGCCCTTGGCAAGGCGGCAGAGAGGGCGTCCAGTTGGCTCTGGCTACGACGCAATGAAACGACATCGAAGCCATCACAGACGAGCAGTGCTTGATCATCAATGCTGCCCCACCATCAAGAGGGTGTTCCGAGATAAGGGGCGAAACACCTGATGACTGATGGGAACTTGACTGATGACGTGTGTGTTACGCAGTAACCACTGTATTACTCAACAAGTAAACTGTGTTGTGTTTCTGTTTCTGTTTAATGATCAGTTAAAAATGAGCCAAGATGTTGATTGGCACATTCTTTCAAATAAACAAGGATGGCATCTTCCAAAGGATGACACATTCCACCCATGTAATTTAGCAAGATTTTTTCACAAGAATGTCTTAGGGATTCACAACTGACCATTTCCACATCCTGTCCATATCCTGCCCAGTCCCATTGTCATGTAAAGAGTTAGTTTTGATTTGAATTTCATTGCTTCATGATCATTTTGAAATTTATATTTTACAATTTGGAAATTGTTAAATTGTTTTAAATTCAAAATTAATAATCAATATTCAAAATTTGGGTTGCTACACATTTAAATCACACACTTATTTTAGCAATTTATTTCAATTTGCTATCATTTATTGTGTGATCTAAATCTTTAGCAGTTTAACTTTAAAAAACATACACTTATAAATCACTTGAATAATTTAGTAATTGTTTACATTTTGTACAGTAATACTTTTGCATTAGTAAATAAAAAGTAGCTTAGAATATGTTTAAAAATTTAAAATAAATGTACATACTTAATTCAAATTAATGTAAGGATTTATTTTGAAATGTAATTCTTAGTTACTTTATTGTTAATAATGTTAAAGTATTGGCTAATAAGTCTAAATGTTCAAAAATAATAATATACCTAAGTCCTCAAGTGGACTTTTTTCATAAATGTAATTAAGTTTTGTTTACATTTGAGTCCGGTTATGTATATATAGTACTAATTTATCTCAATATTATAAAAAAGCTACAACATAAAAAAACTAAATTTCAATTTCAAAGAAATGCAAAGACTGTTTGAATAAATGTAACATTATAATGTTGAAATGACATTAACACACTCAATCTATTTCATTGACAAATCGTGAAAATGAAGCAATGATAAACTTCCTCTATTAATGAGCTTGATTGATCACTGATTGAAGTAACATTGATAATAGATCAATAGAGACGTTAAAAGTAGCAGATTAATCCACACAGTATGAAATATATTGGGAGGAGAAAAGACTAGGGTATTAGGAGGAGAAACGACTAGGGGGAGAAATGTCCAAGGGGGAGAAAAGACCAGGGGGAGAAAAGACCGTACACCAATTCTTCCAGCTTATTGCCATTACCCAAGCTTTTCTTGTACATGGGTCCTTCGGCATTTTATGTAAAACTACTTTCTTTGAAAATTTACCCACTCTGCCGCTGAAATTATGGCACTCAAAGATAGAGCAGTAGTCTTTCCCCATTGTTTATATTTACACCGGAAGTGGGTATACATTCCCGCACGAACGACAACTCTGTTAACACGGAATTATGAAAATCCAGAATTGATATGAACATTGCAGAAAAAGTGTCGATATTGCTTATATTCGTCCATATCCGCACTTTTCGGTCATATCCGCGGATATGAGCCATATACGCTTTTTACCCGGGATTCTCGTGATACCTTCCCGAATGGGAGACAACTTCTTAATTACGAAAAGGCAGAATACAAATTATGTTGAAAATTACTGTAATTTCCACAATCATTTAAATCTTCAAAACATTTAACTCAATTGTATTATTTATGATAAATATTATTTAAAAAAACAACAACATAAGATTGTTATTCTTTTCGCTTATAAAGCATTTGCAGTTATGAAATCAATGTGCCAAACATGAATATACAGAAACAATATTTTGGTGAATTGCTACTTGTAAAAACAAGTTAGCACCGTTTGATTATCATTGGTTAACCTTTTAAAATAACCCAAACGGATTTCATAAACATAAGTGACCCAAAGTGACCCCCAAGTTCCCAACATGTTGCGGATGTTTGTCCAGTAATTAAGCAAGAATAACGATGCTTTCACTTGTATATTGAACCTTGAACCTTGAAAAATGCATGCAGTTGTGTGTGTGTGTGTGTTTTATTACTTTCTTCGCCTAAATAAATACATCATCATCATCATCATCATCATCATCATCATCATCATCATCATCATCATCATCATCATCATCATCATTATCATCATCATCATCATCATCATCATCATCATCATCATCATCATCATCATCATCATCGTCATCATAATCATCATCATCATCATCATCATCATCATCATCATCATCATCATCATCATCATCATCATCATCATCATCATCATCATCATCATCATCATCATCATCATCATCATCATCATAATCATCACCATCATCATCACCGTCATCATCATTATTTGTATTTCTTCATCGGTACTGTAATCATCGTTTTCTCTCAATCATTAATTTGAGGTGAATGCAACGTATTGATTAATGTACTGGTCTAGTCAGGCATCTGACCGGAGGAAGTATAATATAACCAGTATATAAATACCGTTGCTGTTGTGAAGATATACAATTTTAATATATATCTTCTCCACGTAGTGTCCTTGTACGTGAAATATATTCTTCAAGTGTAGTATTCACACATATAGCATTATCTAAATTGTATTTCTTTAGAATAACAAAAGGGTTTACTTTACCCTTACAACAAAGAATGAATCTTCTTGTTTCATTCCGTCTAAAGTTAATCGACTAACTGAATGTGAACGCCTTGTTTGAATGAGCACAATTAGAGTTACTAATTTACAACATAACATCTTCAAAGTCAAAGATGAAACTGGTGTCAACGTCTTCAAATAACGCAAAAGAATCGCAACATTCCAGGTCTATGTATATTAAACACGTATTGGCCTTAAAATTAAATTAAAACTATTTGGAGCAATACATCTTTTTTTGAAATTAATAAAAAGCAAAATACTATAGTTTTATTAATGTATTCTTTATTTATTTTAACCTTCCAAAATCATAAATAAACTATTGACCTCGTGAATGTAAGCCCCTTAAACACTCAAAATAAACGAATATTTCGTTAAATATGTCTTAAAATAAATATTACCCACTAAAAAAAGTGATCGTTATAGAAATTGCCGGCATTTCATAGCTAGATTTGTTATTGTTAAACATTTTTAAGCCTTAAAACATGCTCGGTTTTATTATTTGTCTGAGAATTTATATTTAATGTGAATTTCCCGCGACGATATCGGAACATTTTAAAGTGAACGTTAGATTGGCTTCAGACAGCGTCGGAAGCACGAACGTTTGCTAATAATAATACAGTTTGACTTCAATTTACTATCAAAAAGTATTCCGCTTAAATGTTCCATTTGTAAGAAACAAAGATATGCGTTAAAGTCCCACGTCATAAATAATGGGTCTTAAGTCATATGCAGCCAACGCAGGTCAAGCCCGGTATGTGCATTTGCGCAGCTTGGTTAGGAGCTGCACTGGCTGCTATATATAAATCACGCAAAGTACAAGTTGCAAAAAAGGTGTCATACAAAAATACAAGTTGGTTGTTTGGTGTTAATAAAAAATAAGGAACAGTAGTTTGAATAGGTATGAATCAAATTATGAAAACAATTGTGTTTCGATATCTGTTGGAAAACGTTCTGATGGGGCATACATTCTTAATTGTATTGCACAATGGTCTGAATCATTGTATTTAGTAACGAATGTATACGATTTAGCGCTCAATTTTTTAGACGATCACGATAAATATTGAAAGCAGTTTGAGGTACGCATTTATAACGAGCACGATATATATCAACAGCGTGGGATGTCACGACAATGTACACACGTCATGAATGCAAAATATTACATCAACTTAAAAATTCATAGTTTTTTTTAGAATTTTCATATTTTAAGGATTGAATACATTTTTAAGAAGGATTTATTTACGGTACTTATATGAATATATAAAGACTTTAGCACCAACATTGGGCATCTGTCAATTTATATTTTAATACTATATATGGTAAATGCATCGATACATATAACAAAATATTTATAATATTTGTTCTTATTAAGATAAAATACTTAATGTATTAGTCTTTAGTAGAATAACTTGCTACGTGCGTGTTTATTCTTCATGACAATATGATGGTGCATCGGCACATTAATGCTTTGAATATGACAACTGCTGGTGAATGCATTTCTTACATTGGAATATTGCTATAAATACAATGTCTCTGTTTCATTCTATCATGCTCACAATCTGAAGTGTGAGAAATAGGCCCCAGTTGTGTTGCACTACACAAAGAGACAACTCATAAAGAGCAAAACGCTAAATTATATCTAGCACACTGACTCTTGTTATTTATTGACGACGACTATACTTGTGTTTGGTAAATGTTCGAACATTTTCGGATGGATCTTACCTTTTAAATTGTTTAACCATATGAAACGTGTATTTAAAAGAAAACGATTGAGGGTTCAATGCTATAGTTGAATGTGATTAGTGGTGATTGCAGTTATTGTTCCGAAGTAAACTACATTACCCTGATACAGTTCATCACACAATTGCCAACAATACAAGTACAATACATATCAACAGCGCGTGGTGTCACGCCTCCGAAAACACGCCATGAATCAAACAAAAAACAACGAATTGAAAATGCAGGAGTTTTAGTGATAATTTTTCGAAGTTCACGGATTCAACATTCACGTTTTGAAATGTTAAATGGCGGTACATTTATAAATCTAAAAAATACTTCAGCAGTAACCTTGGTGAACTGACAGGTATACGCAAATAATGATCGAAATAATTTGAGAAATGTATTTGCGAATGCGGTACGTACTAAAATACATTTTAAAAATTACGTATTCGTGTATTCAAAGCAGTCGTTACAGATTCACGGTAAAGTTAGAACGTGTCATTTGCTTATCCGGCTTGAATTATGAATAAGAATATGTGTCCTTTTCCTGTAATCAGTGCCGAAAAAAAAGATTATTAATTAATAAATACATTAAAGTAGAAAGGTACTAAAAAGTCATTATCTTTCAAAACAACATCAAAACAGTATCAAAGTTATAGTGAACAAACTGTTCATCTTATATATTACGGTATAAGTTAAAAACGTAAAAGTATTAAAATATAAAAATTCGTGCAAACTTTCTTCAATACTGAATGGGACCGGTTTAATTTTTTTTATTTGGCAAAATGACGGACTATATACTAGGAATATGTTGGTTTATCTACATGTATATTTATGCTCAGAGTAATGTGGCACAGATTCGTCAATGTGAAATGTTTGTTGTTGCTATTCCTTATTCGGTTAAAGGATATAATAAGGAACCCGTTCCTTTTTTTTGTCGAAATATGGTCGTGAAAAAAAGAACTGTGTAACTACATTGAATCCGAAGCATGCTGAAGATCATTGTTGTTATTCAGTCCAAGAACAGGAGCTGAAGTATTACTTAAACAATTATGTTCAGAAAAAAATGTATAAAAACAAGAACGTATGTCAGAATGTGTATACTTGTTTGTTACAGATTTGTACACATGAATTATATATATATTATACTATATTGTATCATATTTTGGTTTGCACAGGGAATGAGGAACTGGTTCCGTTTTCTTTATTTTAATGGCGAAAATGCTCTAAGCCATTAAATCATACATAAGTTATATTCATAACATGCTAAAATATTTTTCAATGTTTCGCAAATGATAGTACAAATGGTATGTTGTATTTAATTAATACGTGTACTTCGACAATATGTTTAAGTTCAGGGTGAAAATTGCAAATGAAAGTAAACAAATACAGGAACGACTTTTTCCTTCAATAAATGTCTAAACGACTTTAATATAGTATTGATATAAAGGACTTTCATAATACAGCACATCATGGAAACACGTTGGTCTTATCACTTCGTGCCGTTGTCTATTAAACAATAATCAATATGTAATTGTGTATGGAGAAATATTATAAAAGTAGCTAGATCGCTATATAAAACACTAAATCAAAATGATAAGTGCCTGTATAAATATATATTATATAGTCTGCATAGCGGTTTGTAAGAACGAAACACCATGTCATAAGATGATTTGAAAATACACGATACATATTTATATATTTTAATATGTTAATAAATTGAGTTTTATATCAACCGTCCATAAAAAAACTATTGCACGATAAGCCATAATGGGTAACGTTTTAAATTGCATTCAAACATTTATATTTAATGATAGCATTTACATATTATAATTGTTGATCGTTTTGATTTGGGAAAGTAACCGAATGATTATTTAATTGGTTGAATTGTATGACTTTAAAACGTGTGGATTTACTTTGGTACTACACATTAAACAGAAAAGGGTTGATTTATCGAGTGGATATCTCATCAAAAATTTCAGACACTTCCACCTTTTGTTTTCAATTAATATTCGAAGATATCATTGTTTTCTATAGTTACAACATTCTGATCAGTGTTGAAAGTAGTTGATCACGGTTATCAATACTGTAACTTTATCAAAGACTTTCGTGTATTATATAATTTCTGTGTCTAAGTTTCCTTGGAATTATCACACTTATCATTATCCGCATTCTTATCTCGCTCAGCTTGGGAGCATATTGATCAGCATAGTGATCATTGTTATATTCAACATTATGATTACAACTATCACAATATTACACGATACATATTTATATGAATTTAATATGTTAATAATTTGAGTTTTATATCAACCGTTCATAAAAAACAATTGCACGAGAACCCATAATGGATGACGATTTTAATTGCATTCAAACATTGATATTTTATGATCGCTTTTACAAATTAAAATAGTTGGTTGTCTTGATTTGGGAAAGTTATGGAATTATTATTTAATTGGTTGAATAGTATGACTTTAAAACGTGTGTTTTTACTTTGGTGCTTCACATTAAACAGACAAAGGGTTGATTTATAGAGTGGATATCTCATAACAAATTAAGACAAGTCCACCATTCGTTTTCAATTAATATTCGATGATACCACTGTTTTTTAAAGTTACATCAATCTGATAAGTGTTTAAAGTAGCCCTTTGGCCAGATAAGGGTTATTCATACTGTAACTGTATAAAAGGCTTTCATTTATGATATAATTAAGTTGTCTTAGTTATCCTTAGAATTATCACACTTATCATTATCCGCATTATCTCGCAAAGCTTGGGAGCATATTGATCAGCATAGTGATCATTGTCAAATTAAACATCATGCTTACAAATATTAGAATAATAATCGTCATTATCTATATCATATTCAGTATTAGTATTACTACCACATTTATCATTAATTGGTTGATGTTTTGGATTTAGATTACTATAGTTAGCAGGAATATGACAAGAACCTCAAAATAATGCATGCTTTGATTTTTACAGCGTTAACCGTAGTCCTGAATACGTATTAAACCGTTTGCACTTTTTAGATACAAGTTTAAAATAGCATAAATGGTTTAAAGGCTGTTAACACATTTATTTAAATTACCGATAATGTATGGTAAAGGAAAGTACAATAAGTCTAAAGATCGCAATGTGTGTTATGCACATACAAATAATTATAACATTGTATAACTAATCAAAAAGTTAAACTATTACTAACAAGAACATTTTTAGACGTTTGTGAATTAAAAAAAACATATTTGTTAGAGCAAAGATAATCCAAGTGGGTATGCGCTATGTATGTGTATGTTGTAAAAATAGAAGTCAATTTTGCCATTTAATTAAGTTTGAAACAAAAACATATATATATTGAGACGTTGAGTACAGGATGATAATTTTGCCACTTGAATAACATATACCCAGCCTGTTCGAAGTTGTTTGAGTTTTTCGGTGTAAACTAAACGGAAACTAAAACAAAAACCAACCCGATGTTATTTATATTAATGAAGTTAAGACAAATTTACAAAGTGTATTTTACACAATGCCTTTCCTTTATTTATAAATATAGCCCATCTTATTAGATCAATATACGATTGCAGTGCTTTCACATAGCGAACAGCATGCAGGTATACCTGCTATTTTGCAGGGACTCGCTGGGGATAATTCTAATTGCTTACCACTTACCTCTTACAGTATTTATGTGTTGTTTATATTATCAGTTAACTTGTTATATTTGAGTGCTCTTCAAATAAAAAACTAACCCTTCTTAATGGGTTGTTTTGTTTGATTGTTTAGTCACAAGGCGGTGTTTGATTTTTACTTCAGGTCCCTGTCGTTCAACAGGTTACGCAATATTCCTCGGGCAGCGTTCAGCGACTTGCCTCAACTAACAAAACTGTGAGTTAAACTAGACGCATGAGTTGTATTTAAAAACATACCGTCCAGCTGATATAAATCATAGTATGTCTGAGCTAAATATTTAAATCTTATTTAATAGCTGTAATACAATGCAATCCAATACTTATTAAACAACTATCATTTCTAAGAAGTATTTAGGAACAGGCACGATCCTGTTACAATGTTTTTATTCAAATGATAATACTGGCAATTGATAAAAAACTACAAACAAACAAGTATTCGAATACACTTTGTACGGTAAATTAAACGCGACCGTTTAACACATACATATGACAACATAATAGTTTGTGTAGCAATATCTTATTTTCAGTTCTTACTAATTCAATAAACTTGTGCATGTTAGGTCAGCATATGTTATAAAATGGAATATATTGCGATCTTAATTTTGAAAACATTATGCGCTCTAAGAAAATGTGAAATTAATCTTCTAATATATTACACACATAACACTTTATTTTTCCTATATGAACGGGAGAGGGTTTGGTTCATTTACCACTTTCTACAGAAAATGTGAAAGAATCATAATTTAGAAAAACATCTACGAACTATTTTAATAGCGCACATATCAAAATAACACTGAAATTTAAAAGTGGCATAATAGTGCATATATCTAAATAACGCTGCAATTTAAAAGTGGCAATATGCCTGAGTTGCAGATATCTAAATAACGCTTAAATTTTAAAGTGGCAATATGCTTGAGTTGCATAATGTCTCATTCTACTTTTGAATAAAAGTATCATTTAATCTTTGTCTTACATTTGACATAAATACCTTATCATTTCCGACATCTTGTAAAACCCTAAGTTATACAGCAAGTAATAAACACCAGATGATCTATTAGGAAGAATATTGCAATACCAACATAAGTAACTTTTTAAGTAAACTTGTTTTCTGTCCATCAATTCAATTCAAAATTTAATATTGTTAATTTATCTGGCAGATTGACAATTAAGACGACAAAGTTCACCGTATACAAAGTCATTTTGTACATCTTTTTACAACGAGAATTTGTTTACAACATTGCATATTAACACGCTCTGCGGACATACCATTAACAAATCCCAAAACTTTTCTGTCATAGTTCAAATTGGAGTTACATGTCTATCAAAGAGATTTTATTTGTAGCTCACAGAAATATCAGTAAATTAACATTTATTCATTCTAAAAATGCTTGTAATGCCTGTCCTAAAAGCGTAGTGTTTGCTTTAAAAAGAAACCTCCGGAAGTAAAAACGATTCCTTGATAATTAAATTTGCTTTCAATCAGTTTACTACTATAATAAAACTGTTCAGAAGTTTATCGCCCACTTTTTCTAAAACTCATAATTTTAGTTGTATCAGTGTTTACAATATGTTTCCAACGCTGACAATAATTTTGAAGTAAATTTAAGCCGTTCTGTAACTTATTCTGCCGTGTTGTCCAAAATAATCATATCATAAGCATTACGTAAAAGAAACATTGTAAACGCATTAACATCAATAATACTATTCCTTAAGTATAGCATTCTGATTTCAAGTCATTTAACTATATGTAAAATAAAAATGAAGATACACATTTACACTGTCTCACTTCAAGCATGCATCCATAGGTATCACTTAACTCGTTACAGTGTTTGACTTTGGGCGTTATTGCAGTATACATCGACCGTATTATATCCAGTAAAAGACCTCGAATACCTCATTTTATCAATGTATAGCATTAAATTATCCCGGACAACATAGTCAATTGCCTTAAGTAGTAAATTCTATAAAAGTGCAATGCATGATTTAAAATGTGAGCTATAAGTCTGTGGAATACTAAAATATTATCCACTGTTCTCATGTGAGACCTAAACCCCGCACGTGCCTCTATATATACACAGTATTTGTATGCCCAAACAGGCAATCTATTATTTAAAAGTTTGGTAAATAGTTTTTCTATAGTGCTTAGCAATGTTATACCTCGATAATTGTTGACTTTGTTAAAACTGCTCTTTTTGTGTAAAGAAATCACGAGGCCATCTTACCATTGCACTGGAAAATATCCTTACGTAAATATTTTATTAAAAAGAAAACGAAAATACGGTGTGAGTATACATGAGTATACTTTGTCCGTGTATAAAAACTATATTTAAATATAAATCAGTGCCTGCACTCTTGTTTGGGCTTATTTTGGTTATAGCTTTGTTAATTTCCTGAATCGATATAGGTATATTTAATTATTCAAACACAATGTTTACCATGCTGTTTATACCTTTGCACTTAGTGTACAACGTCTTCACCAGGAGTAAAAATCAAGCTATCCGGGGTATAAATAATTTTGAAGTAATTTGCAAATTTTTTTTGTGGTTATGTTTCATGTTCGTAAGCCCTGTCTGTTGGTTTGTTTGTTGGTTTGTTTGCGTCAAACTTTAGAATTGGTCATAACTTTTGCAATATTGTAAATAGTAACTTGATATTTGGCATGCATGTGTATCTCATAGAGCTGCACATTTATAGTGGTAAAAGATCAACTTCAAGGCCAGCCTTCAATGTCAAATTTCAACTATATTGGGGAGACATAGTCTTTCACAAACACATCTCGTTAAATATTGCATATACCACTTGTTTTTGTTTTGATTATTATCATAGTGTGTTTAGCTTGCTTAATGCAATTTGTATATTCAGTTCTACTGTTAGTTAACAAACGACCGATATTCATCTGTCTTACTCTTCCTAAATGCATTTAAATGTTTTTTAAAAGTCGATCTTTATTCTAAATACTTAGAAGACAGCCATACATTGGGCATGAGACAACACAAATTATGTTTTGTGTTTTCAGTTTTCGCTTGAATAAAGGAGAAACAACTCGTAAAAAATATCACTAACAGTTTGAAATACACACATTCTATATTATTTGCACAACTGCAACTACATGCACTTTTAGCATTTTGCCATGCATTCATTTGATCAATGGCATAAGCAGATTACAAAAATTCTATGTAATTACGCTTATTTTCACCATTCCAAACATATATATGTGTATTATCTAAATAACTTCGAAACATGAATTTATATTATAAGACTTTTAAAAAGACCATATAAAATCACCAAAACAATGATCAGATAAAAGCGTTGGATCATGCACACAAATTGACATATATTGTCAAATAAATACGGTATAGTTAACACATTATCAACAACGTAAGATCTAGAGATACCAACATATGTATATTTTCCAGGCACATCTTTATAAATTCGACCATACATTATACGCAAACCGGTTTTGTTTACACAAATCAATATAAAGAAGGAAAACTCCGGCTGCTGGAGCAGAATTGAATTCTTAATTAGAATAATCATTATTTATCCGACCTTCATCTTGCAAGTAGCGCGGGGTATATACGTCAAGGATATAGTCGCCCTGCAAAAAATCTAAATTACTATTTAAATAAAATCTGCCAAATCTGAAGAATGGGAGTTCAAGTCACCACACACAACTAAATTGAGCTCTTTCTCGTTTAATTATTCAAAATCAATAACAAATTAGCATAATCTCTCAAATGTATGGCTTTTTTGAATAGCTTGGCGAGAGCCCTTCTGAGACAATATAACAAACACAAATATACAAATCACTACATCAATTAATTTGTGATGCCCCAATTTCGCAAATATAATATCATAATGTGTTTTTTTTTATATGCATCTTTTCTAACAAATGCATTCCTGCTATAAACAATTATTCCACCTGAGGACCGCTTACTAGTGTTCAAGTTTAATATCGATTTAATTCAAAATTGTCAAACCCATGTAACTGTAAATCGGTAAGATAATGGGCCATATTTCAGTTAAAAGTACAATATCGTGACAATATAATATATCTATAAGATCATTCGTATTAAGTGTATTCACTCTACGGCTAGAAATAGCCTTAATATTGTATTGCCAACTACATGTATAACTTTATATGAAGTTATAATTTAATTAGTGTCTATTTTGTTCAGACTTTACTAATACGAACTAGTTACCCTAGTGTATAAAACATGAATTAAAGCTCATTTAAATATGTATACCAGCGGTTAAGAATACCAATTTCAATAATGATGTATCGATAAGATATATTTTCGTTTTTACTTACACATGTGTGACCACCCATCTATGAAAAGTCTAATACGTGTAATACTTTTTCAGATATTGTGTTTGTTTCTGCATTATATCTCATATATTTTTAACGTATTATCTAAATGTGATGAAACTAAACAGACATACTTTCTATTAGGAATTGAATTACGATCTACTTACATTTATTTGATTTTATTCGATTTTTCGTCGCTATGACTGTGAAACTTCGAATACTTATTTGCAAGAAATCCGTTCATGCGGGATGTTTTGGAATTTTTGATTTTTCTTAAACATTTCCGCCGTTCTGAATGAAAAATCATTGTATCGCGCAGTGACACGTTGTGTCTAAATCTTCTTTATTTCGCAGCGCTTTCGGTTATCTCCGGATAATATCTTGGATATCTTATAAATATCTACATCGACATACTATTGATTTAGCTGCGATTTGCGTAACGCGTTAATGTGAATAGTAAGTGTTATTGAAACTGTTTTATTCGTAATGAAAGTAAATAGTATACATGCGAATCCACTCCAATGATTTTCAAAGAGTTTAATGCTTGTATTATAATCTCAAGACGACCTCAGTTTTCAGTAATGTAAATAGGAAATTCAATGCTTTCCCTTTGTATATCTGACTATATATCGGTTGAATAAGACGACCAAACTTATTGTTCTGTTCGGAAACGTTCTGAAGGACCTAACATTTGATTTTGTATTGTATCATGGTCTTAATCATTGTATTTAGCGACGAAAGGATAACATTAAGAGTGCAATGATGTAGACAATTTAACCATTTTGAGGTACGAGTTACATTGCATGACTTCGATACAGCCCATTATTACATCCAATGCCATTATAACTCATGCCAACTAACAATGGTGTGTGTTACGCCTAAGCTCCATTTCACACAAGCAATAACTCTTACAAAAAGCAACACATATATAACAATAAAATAATATGGGCCCTTGCTTCAAAGCGGCAAAAAGGAGCTTGACAATTGATGAAAAAATAAAAAATTAATTAATCAAAAAATTATAAATTAATAAACCAATATATCAATAAATCAATCAATTCATCAATAAATCAATTAATCAATTTAGCAATCAATAAATCAATAAATCAATAAATCAATAAATCAATAAATCAATAAATCAATAAATCAATAAATCAATATATCTTTATATCCTTATATCTATAAATCAATCAAATATATTCGAATGCATAGTTTATTATTTTAACAACCGCAATTTTATACATATTAATTAAGTAAGGTTGTATACATGTTCAATTATTATTCATATTCAGAAAAGAAGCATTCCTAATTTTGCTACAATCAGAAATATGCCATATTCAAGTTCATTGTTTATTAGCTGCAAGAAGGAACTGGATAAACAAATGATTATAAGTATTTATAATGTTTATTCTTAAGCACACTTACATGTAAAATTATTCAAAAGGGATTGTAGTTTCGTCTATGAAAATATTATTTTAGTTGAAAATTCCAGTTTCTTATAATTTCGTAAAAAATCATTTTGATTTAAAAGTTAATAGAATCTGAAGTTTTTATAGTGCAATGTATTACATGTAAAATAAATGTTTTTTTATGTTTGGTATATGTTATGCTATATATTAAGTTAACAAATGCCAGTTAGTTATATGGTATAAGGAACTTGTTGTGTTAGACACGAAAGGACAATTCTTTATACGTTTATTTATATATAAAATTTGGCAAAAACGTGTTGAGCTATTTATTTTTAAACATAATAACTAAATGCATAATTATTGCTACTGCTAGGTCGAAGAGAGTAGTAAATAAGACGTCATTCGTGTAAGCAGAAAATGCAAGGTGCTTATTTAATTTAAATAAGTAATAAGGAACAATAGTATGTATAGCTTAATTTAGTTAAAGTGTGATAGAAAAATATGTTGATATACAAATAAGTTAGCATCAATATATATATATATGTTTGATAATGTCTTTACATGTTAAACAATGCCTTTTATTTAAAAACGCAAGTTCTTCATTCGGTTTGAAGAAAGAATACTTTACAAATTTGTTATTATTTTTGGCCGAAATACAGAGACTGGAATTTTAATAAATATCAGTGAGTAGTTATATTTAATAAATGACATATATGATATAATTTCAACTTGTTTGATGATTATCATTTGTATGTGGTACAGTTTGGTACATTGTAAGTTGTGATTGAAGTTCTGATAAAAATGCTAGTTAAAATGTATTAGTATTCGCCAGAATCTTGCAAACGAATGGTCATTCAATTGCAATAAACAATAATTAACATACAGGTATTCCATAGTTTTGCTTAAAATCAAGGAACAAATATGCGTTTATACAATGGTGTTTATAACAAGGACTACACGTTTTTATATATTTTTCCGTCCGTATGTCCTTCCATCGGGACAGAAGAGAAATTTATATGGGAAATCCGAATTATTTCACAAGTTTTATCCAACTACGATATTGAATCCATATACCTCGGCATATTTGAAGGAGTGCCGAACTGTAAAACGTTCTCAGACTTGAACTTTAGTACAGATGAACAATTGTATGTTTAATTGTATTGATTGTCTGTTATGTTCAGACAGTACTACTAAGAGCTGGTAGCAATATTGCATAGAACATTATGTATTTAAGCCTATTTAAAACTGTATACCAATGGTTCAGAAAACATATTTTCATAAAGATGATTGACCTTTATCTTGTGGTAAGACACTTTTCGTTTTGCAACGATAGTTGTTTCCGCGCTGGATCACATGAACGTATGATCAAAATTTGATGAATCTGATCGGTACGAATTTAAATTGTAAACTTCGATCTGTCTAAATTCATTCGATATTTCACGGCAAGAACAGCGATACTTCGTGTACTTATCGCCAAGAAATCCATTTATACGGGCTGTTATGGAATATGTGTTGATCATAAGCAGGTCAGCACTCATTTCATTCCCATTTTCGTTTGGTTAAGACATGATTGCTCGGTTATTTCTGCCAGTTCTGAATGTGCCTTTTCAGAACGAACTTGGAATCTCTTGTGTTAAAAGTGTGCAGTATTACTAAAATCACCGACTTAAATCTCAAATATTAAACAAAAATCATAAATCTACTTATTCTTGATAAATTGAGATTTAAAAACGCGGTCATTTGAATAGTAAATGTTATTGATAATGTTTAATGGTTTTTGCAATAAATATAACTATTTAAATGATTGGCTGGATGGCTGGAATGACCGACAGACAGAGAGACACAGACAGACAAACACATACACAGACCGACAGACAGAAAACATACATACAGACACACACACAGACATACATACAAACACAGACACATAGACACACAGATACACAGACACGCAGACATACAGACATACAGACAAACAGTCAGACATACAGGCGGACGGACGGAATGACGGACGGATCGTAAAACGGACGGACGGATAGACGCCAGACACGCATACAGACAGACATACAGACAAACAGACAGACATACAGCCGGACGAACGGAAGGACGGGTTAACGCCGGGCAGGCACGCTAACAGACATCCTAACAAAGAATACATACAAAGTCATTGTTCATTTTATTCTGCTGCAAAAAAATAACTGGATAAACAAATGATTATAATCATTTTGGAACATTGTTTATTACACTTACATGTTAAATGATTTACAAGGGGTTGCAGTTTTGTCTATGTAAATATGTTTGATAGTGAGACAGGTCATTTTATATTTATTAAATAAGTATTTAGGTCAAATAATTTTGAAAGTTAAATGCAAATTTCATTTCTTTATATGGATTGAATATTGAATAAGGGATTGTTTTTTTGCTCCTTATTCAATCACGAAAAATACATTGATTTCCAGAGTATTAATAAATGAAATTAAGTGCAATCGTATACTTGTTTTTAACATCATAACTTCATGCCTAATGATTGTTATAGTTATGTTGAAGAGTGTGGTTCATTAGAAGTCATAACTTTAGTGAGGAAATGCATGTTGCGTAAATGGTTTTAAATAAGCAGTAAGTAACAGAAGTATGAATAGGTACAATTTAATGGAAATGTGACATAAACATATGTTGATGTAAACACTCAAGTAACACTACTTTTATAGTTTTTTGGTACAGTTTTTGCATGTTAAACAATACCTTTAAATTGAAAACGCCAGTTCTTTACCGGGTTTGAATATGAAATAATTAACCAATTCTTTTTTCCCTTTTTCAACCGCGATAAGGAACTTAACTTTATATAAGTATATAAATAAATATATATATATATATATATATATTTGGTAAAATTGAGTAATTATTGGATCAATAAATATGTTTCATATTTTAACCACACGTTCATAAGTTTCATAGTTCCGTGGTGCAGTCTTGTACAATATTAGGTATTGAAGTTCTTATGAAAAAACCGATGGTTAAAATGTGTTTAGATATACCAGTATCTTGAAAACGAAATGTATTTAAATTGCATTGGACAATACTATATGATAAACAAATATTTCACAATTTTGCTTAGAACGAAGGAACAAATAGACGTTTATACCATGTTTTTAGTACAATGAGTAAAATTATTGATACTTCTTTTCATTACATCTGTCCTTCCTTTTGTCTGTCGGTTTTGTGTGTGGCACATAAATCTATTTCACATTTTTTAAACTTAAAATGAAATGAACCTCAAGTTAAATCACATTACTTACCGTGTTAAGGTTTGGTATTTAGGTTAATGTTCAAGAGATAAAATAATAATGTGGAGGCATCCGTATCTTTCACACATATGTTTAGTAAATATCTTATTCTGTACATAAATTCGTATCATTTCGTTTTATTTTGTAAATGACCGTCTGTACGAGCATTTGCATAAATGGGTTTTGAACTACAAAATTATGCGCAAATTAAATGAAAGGCCTATGTGGTATAGAGATAAAGCGTTGATTTCGATCATCAGAGGTCCCTGGTTCGAATCCCGAAATCGAAACAGATTTGTCTCAAATTCACGGTGCCTTTACCACGTGACTTTTTAAGATATGTGGTTGGAGAATAAAGCGCGACCCAGTTAACTTTTTTAATGATGTCTTTTAAAATTGTTCACCATTTTTAACGGGATAAATTGGAGAGTCCGTTCATTCGTGAGAGTTTTCTATAGGTATCATGATATTTTTAAACAAATAAGTATTTTTCAGTAAAATGCAACCGCGCGTTTGTTATATAAAGGCCCCAAAGTGATCCGACACTTTTCTATGTAAATAAGAACAGTTGAGGAACGTTCCTTTATTTACGCTGGTTTACGTCATGAAAAACTTATTGAAAATTAAAAAAATTAGGTGACTTATTTTATCCTGATTTGTGTAGGCAAACATATTGTTTCTTTAATTAGGAATTGGTTGTTAACTTAGGTGTTGAAGAAATAATTTGTAACACTAGCTTACTAAGTGTTACCATCAAAATGGTATTATCTAATTCACAGAGCTTAATAAGTAATTAAGTAAACGAAAACGGCACAATTCGAATGCTGCACTTTACAGGTTGGCAAATGGGATACCAAGCGCGACATCCTTTGCGTGTAACCTATGTATATTTATCGTTTTATTGTTAATTTTGAAAATAATCAAATATAAACATTCGATTATTTTTTAGATGATATTAAACTTAGTGGCAAAAATGAAACACAAATATCATTTAGTTTTATCATTGTTTATATTTAATATTATCATTGTGGTACAAATTTTACTTCAAAGTGTTACTGACTATAAAACAAATGACTTAAGATTAGCTGGTAATTTCTTAAACACCAATAAATGCTTTCTTCTTACAATAGCGCGTGTCTGTGCTTCTGAAAAGTTAGTATTTACAGTAAAGACGAATAATGAAGCATAAACTTTAGAATAGGTAGAGGATATATTGTCCACGTAGCAACAGGATGGCAACTGGTTCGATCACCATTGTGGGAACGTTCTTTAGATCTTTAGATCCCAAAATATAATAAGTACCGGTTCTACCAAAAATGGACTCGAAAGCGTTTCAATAAGCCTGCGGCTTTCTATGCAATCCAGCGAAAACAAATCGGTTTCAACTAAATTTGGAATACACAATCATAAAGATACTACCAAACTAATTTAAAGTTGAAGTGAGTTGTCCGACTGAATAATAAATATGTATAATAGCATATTCTCATTAATAAACTATGTTACGGCATTAAATGCACGTGACTCTTTTATTTAGGTGATTTGACATTTATGAAAACTTGGGATGGTGTTTGAATAAATTAATAAAGCAATACGTCAATAAATCCATAAATCAATCAATATGTTGGAATGCATATTTTATTGTATTACCATCATACATTGTTTTACTTCTGAAGTAACGTTTTATACACGTTCAATTATAATTTAAGCTAGGAACAAAAGCAATCCTCATTTTGCTACAATAAGAAATACGGCATATTCACAAGTATTTTTCATTAATGTTGCAAGAAGGAGCTGGATACACAAATTATTGGAAGTATTTGAAATGTTTATTAATAAGCACACTAACATGTAAACTGATTTACAAGAGGTTACAGTTAGGTCTATGAACATATGCTCTTATCAGAAAATTCCAGTTTCTTATCAATAAAGAAATAACTTATTACACTTATTTTGTTAGCGGATGGTTTCTATAGTTATGTATCACAGTGTAGTACATGTGAAATAAATAGTTTATGTTTGGTATATATAAAGTTATTGCTTTAGTTAACAATTATCAGTTCGTTATATGGTGCGAATAATGCATAATGCAAATGTTGTGTTCCTTATTATCTCACGACAACGAAATTTCTGAATTAGTTTATTAATATATAAAATAAAGTTAAACCTTTTTTGCATACTTTTTACTTATTACTAGATGCATAATGATTGGTGTAGTAATGGGTAGCAGTGCTGCACACAAGAAGTCATTACTTTAGGGAGAAAATGCATTTGCTTATTTGGTTTAAATAAGTCATAATAAATGATAGTATGAAGAGTTACACTTTAATTGAAATATGACATAAAACTATTTTGATAAAAAAATACAGTGAACATTAAAATATATTGTTTGGTACTGTCTGTACATGTTAAACAATTCGTTTAATTTCAAAAGCCACTTCTTTATTCGGTTTGAATAAGGAATAATTCGTTATTAATTTTCCAGCTGCCATAGAGAAACTGCTGCTTAAATAAATATAAATGAGAAGTTGTATGTTATAATTTATATAGTTGATATGATTTTCTCATGTTTCATGACTATAATAGTAAAGTATTACAATTTTGTGCAATGGAATCTCTTTTTTAGTTATTACAAAAATGTTTGTAAATTGTTTTACGATTCACAAATTTTGAAAACGAATGATCATCAAATCGCATTGTACAAAAACTTACATACCGGTGTATGCAAATAAATTAAACGGAAACATACACGCACCAATCCGATGATTATTAAATAAATGAAGTGAAGTCACATGTACATATTGCCCTTTACAAAATACCTTTTCTTTATTTATAAACATATCCGATCTAAAAAGATCAATATACTATTGCAGCGCTTTCACATAGCAAACATCAGGCAGGTATACCTGTTATTTAGCAGGGGCTCGTTGAAGATAATTATAATGGCTTACCACTTACAGTATTGTATGTGTTGTTTGTACTATCAGTAAACTTCGTAAAAGTTTTCGTACTCTTCAAATCAACAACGGAAACATGTCAAATGATTTGCCTGTATTGTTTGAATGTGAAGTCACATGGCGATGTTTGGTTTTACTTAAGGTAACTGGGATATAACGGATTGGGCAGCGTTCAGCGGCTTGACTCAACTAAAAGAACTTTGAGTTAGACTAGACGCATGATTTGTACATACATAAATATATATATATATATATATATATATATATATATATATATATATATATATATATATATATATATATATATCATAGTATATCTGAATTAAATATTTAAATCTTATTTAATAGCTGTAATACAATGCAATCCAATACTTATTAAACAACTATCATTTCTTAGAAGTATTTAGGAACAGGCACGATCCTGTTACAATGTCTTTATTAAAATGATTATCATGGCAATTAATTAAAAACTACAAAAAAAAACAAGTATTCGGATACAGTTTGTACGGTAAATTAAACGCGACCGTTTAACACATACATATGTCAACAACATAGTTTGTGTAGCAACATTTTATTATCAGTTATTACTAATTCAATAAACTTGTGCATGTTAGGTCAGTATATGTTATACAATGGAATATATTGAGATCTTAATTTTGAAAACATTATGCGCTCTAATAAAATGTGAAATAAATATTCTAATATATTACACACATTACACTTTATTTTTCAATAGGAACGGGAGAGGGTTTGGTTCATCTTCCACTTTCTACAGAAAATGTGAATAGCATCATAATTTAGAAAAACATATAACAACTATTTTAATAGCGCACATATCAAAATAACGATGAAATTTAAACGTGGCATAATAATGCATATATCTAAAAACGCTGCAATTTAAAAGTGGCAATATGATTGAGTTGCACATATCTTAATAACGCTGCAATTTAAAAGTGGCAATATGCCTGAGTTGCATATATCTAAATAACGCTTAAATTTAAAAGTGGCAATATGCTTGAGGTGCACAATGCCTCATTCTACTTTTGAATAAAATTATCATTTAATCTTTGTCGTATATTTGAGATAAATACCTTATCATTTCCGCCATCTTGAAAGAGCCTCATAAAACCCTAAGTTATAAAGCAAGTAATAAACACCAGATGATCTATTAGGAAGAATATTGCAATACCATCATAAGTAACTTTTTAAGTAAACTTGTTTTATGTCTATCAATTCAATTCAAAATTTAATAAGGTTAATTTATCTGGCAGATTTACAATTAAGAAGACACAGTTTACCGTATACAAAGTCATTTTGTACATCTATTTACAACGAGGATTTGTTTACAACATTGCATATTAACACGCTCTGCGGACATACCATTAACAAATTCCCAAACTTTACTGCCATAGTTCAAAATTTAAGTTACAAGTCTATCAAAGAGATTTAATTTGTGGCTCACATATATATCATAACATTTAAATTTATATTTATTCATTCTAAAAATGCTTTTAATGCCTGTCCTTAAAGCGTAGTTTGTGCTTTCAAAAAGAAACCTTCGGAAATAAAAACGATTCCTTGATAATTAAATTTGCTTTCAGTCAGTTTACTGCTATAATGAAACTGTTCAGAAGTTTATCGCCCACCTTTTTTAAAACTCATAATTTTTGTTGTATCAGTGTTTACAATATGTTTTCAACGCTGACAATAATTTTGAAGTAAATATAAGACCTTCTGCAACTTATTCTGCCCTGTCGTCCAAAATAATCATATCATAAGCATTAAGTAAAATAAACATTGTTAACGCATTAACATCAATACTACTATTCCTTAAGTATAGCATTCTGATTCCAAGTCATTTAACTATATGTAAAATCAAAATGAAGATACACATTCACACTGTCTCACTTCAAGCATGCATCCGTAGCTATCACTTAACTCGTTACAGTGTTTGACTTTGGACTTTATTGCAGTATACATCGATCGTATTATATCCTGTATAAGACCTCGCATACCTCATTTTATCAATGTATAGCATTACATTATCCCGGACAACATAGTCAATTGCCTTAATTAGTAAATTCTATAAAAGTTCAATGCATGATTTAATATGTGAGCTATAAGTCTATGGAATACACAAATATTATCCACTGTTCTCATGTGAGACCTAAACCCCGCATGTGTCGTTATATATACACAGTACTGTTATGCCCAAGCAGGCAATTTATTATTTAAAAGTTTGGTAAATAGTTTTTCTATAGTGCTTAGCAATGTTATACCTTGATAGTAATTGACTTTGTTAAAACTGCCCTTTTTGTGTAAAGGTATCAGGAGGCCATCTTACCATTGTACTGGAAAATACCCTTACATAAATATTTTATTAAACAGGAAAATACGGTGTGAGGATACATGAGTATACTTTTTCGGTTATAGCTTTACCCCGTAGGTGACTCAAAGTAGGCGTCATGGATCAATGAACGCGAAACCGTTGGATCGTTTTTTGCCGGAGAAAGGGTTTTTTATTTGTCAAAGTGCATTCAAGATAACGAACAGTTCTAAGTCAACTTCGAATTGCAATGTGTCATTGATTTGGACGTTAAGATTAATTGAAAGAAGCGATTGTACCCACTATAACAGAGGTAAATATCACAAATGGCTTTGACATACAACAGCCTGGAATATCAATTACTTAAGTCTAAACTCTTCTTGAGCTTACCTATGACATAGAGCTGCACATTTTTTGTGGTAAAATGTCAATGTCAAGGTCAACCTTCAATGTCAAATTTCAACTATATTGGGGAGACATAGTATTTCACAAACACATCTTGTTAAATATTGCATATAATACTTTTTTTGTTTTGATACTTATCATATTGTGTTAAGCTTGCTTAATGCAATTTTTATATTCAGTTCTACAGTTAGTTAAAAAACGACCGATATTCATCTGTTTTATTCTTCTTTAATACATTTAAATGTTTTTAAAAAGTCGATCTTTATTCTGAACACTTAGAAGGAAACCATACATTGGGCATGAGCCAACACAATTTGTGTTTTGTGTTTTCAGTTTCGCTTGAATAAAGGGGAAACAACTTTGTAAAAATATATTACTAACTTTTGTAATAAACAAATTCTATATTATATGCCCAACTGCTATACATGCACTTATAGCATTTTGTCATGCAATTATTTGATCAATGGCATAAGCAGATTACAAAAATTCTATGTAATTACGCTTATTTTTACCATTCCAAACATATATATGTGTCTTATCTAAATAACTGTGACACATGAATTTAGATTATCAGACTTTTTAACAGACCATTAAAATCAACCAAACAATGGTCATACAAAATTGTTGCATCATGCACATAAATTGACAACAACGTTAAATCTAGAGATACCAACATATGTATATTTTCCAGGCACATCTTTATATATTCGACCATTAAGTATACGCACACCGGTTTTGTTTACACAAATCAATATAAAGAAGGAAAACTCCAGCTGCTGGAGCAGTATTGAATTCTTATTAAGAATAATTATACGGTTATTGTTTATCTGACCTTCATCTTGCGAGTAGCGCGGGGTATATACGTCAGGGATAAAGTCGTCCTGCAAAAATCTTAATTACTATTTAAATAAAATTTGCCAAATCTGAAGTATGGGAGTTCAAGTCACCACACACAACTAAATTGAGCTCTTTTTCGTTTTATGATTCAAAATCAATAACAAATTATCATACTCTCTCAAATGTATGGCTTTCTTTAATAGCTTGGCGAGTGCTACCTTCTGGGACAATATAACATTAACATATATACAAGTTATCACATAAATTAATGTGTGATGTCCTAATTTTCATAAATCTAATATCATAATGTGATTTAAAAACTAATGCATCTTTACAAACAAATTCAGTCCATATATAAATAATACACAATAATAATTATTCCACCTGAAGATCGCTTACTACATTTCAAGTTTTCATATCGATTTAATTCAAAATATTCGAACCCATTAAACTGTTATTCGGTAAGATAATTTGCCCATGTTTCATTTGAAAGTCCATTCATATTAAGTTTATTCACTAAACGGCTAGAAATACCCTGAATATTTAATGACGCACACCGCAGATTGGCCTTCTCAACCCCGTCCTAGTGTTATTCACAGCATGACACTGGTTGAATTTTCAGCAATATGTATTATTTTATATGAAGTTATTATTGTGTTATTTTCTAATATGTTCAGACATAACTAATACGAACTGTTACACTTATGTATAAACCATTTATTAAAGCTCTTTTATAAAGTTTTACCAGCGGTTCAGAATTCCAATTTCATAAAGATTGATCGATAAGATATATTTTCGTAAATCGTTTTATTTTTCAGATTTTTTCAGAATGTTAAATTGTTTAGTTTCACATGCGAAATTGTCTGGTTTACATTTGTATATCTGACTACATATTTTGGTTGAATACGGCGATCAATTGATTTTGTTCGGAAATATTCTGATAGATATTACAGTTGAGATAAAGTTGTATATTGATCTTAATCATTGTATTTGGCAACTAATGTATAACACTGAGAGAGCATGGCTTTAAACAAATGGAATTAATAGAACACACAGTTTAAGGTCGAATTTATTAGGAAGAATTCGATGCAGCCATTTTTGCTTTAAATGCGATTAATGCGATTTATTGTTGACGCATGTCAACTGGCACGCCTTAAGCCCTATTTCAGACAAGTCAACACATAGCAACACATCTGTTTATAATTATTTTAATAGACGTAATCGTAATTGTCTTGAATACAAAATAGGCATCTGGCTCTTTCCCCTTCAGCGGAAAAAAACGGAGCTGTGTATTTGATTAAACAATAAATCAATAAATCAATAAATCAGTAAATCAAAATATCAGTAAATCAATAAATCAATAAATCAATAAATCAATAAATCAATACATCAATACATCAATAAATCAATAAATCAATATAAGATTAGATCAATAAGTAAATAAATATATATATATATATATATACATACAGTTTCTTTATCGCGGCTGAAAAGGAAAAACGAATTGGTTAATTATTTCATACATGTTTTTAGATTTACCAGTCTTGAAAACGAATTGTATCTAAATTGCATTGCACAATAATTACTATACAAATATTCCACCATTTTGCTTAGAATGAAGGAACAATTAGGTCTTTATACCATGGTGATTACTACAATTATTAAAATTATTGATACTTCTTTTCCTTCAATCTTTCCTTCCTTTTATATGTCAGTGTTGTGTGTTGCACATAGATCCATTTCACATTTTGTAAACTTAAAGAGAAATTAAACTAACGTTAAAATACATCACTCACCATTATACAGTTTTGTATTTTGGTTAATGTTCGAGAGATAAAATGATAATATGGATGCATCCGTATCATACACACATATGTTTAGTAAATATCTTAAACTGTGCATACATTCGTAGCATTTCGCTTTATTTCGTATATGACTGTCTGTCCGAACATTTCCATAAATGAGTTTTGAACTACAAAATTTTACACAAAAGGGTAAAATTAAAGTCCTATGTGGTATAGAGATAGAGCGTTGATTTTGATCATAAGAGGTCCCTGGTTCGAATCCCGAAATCTATACAGATTTGATTCATATTCTATATTACAATGACATTGGAATTCTCCGATATAAAAGTGTTGTTGATTGATATATTGCATGAATATTTGTATAATGTTAACACAAAAAAATGTGGAAAGTCGCTTTATTTACGTTGTTGTACGTCATGAAAAACCCATTGCAAATTATACGTTTTGGGTTACTTATTTCATCCTGATTTGTGTAGGCAAACATATTCTTAACTTGGCTGCTGAAGAAATAATTTGTAGCATTACCTTAATGAGTGTACGTCGAGATCAAAATGGTATTATCTCAATCACGGAGCTAAATAAGTAATTAAGTAAACGAAAACGGCGCAATTTAAATGCTGCACATAACAGGTTCGAACATGGGATACCAAGCGCAAAATCCTATGCGTGTAACCTATGGATATTTATCGTTTTATTGTAAATTTTAAAAATTATTAAATATAAACATTCGATTATTATTTAATATGATATCAAACTTAGCGGCATAAATGGAACAAAAATATAATAGGGCTTATATTTAATATTATCATGTTGGTAAAAAGTTTACTTCAAAGTGTTACTGATTATAAAACCAATGACTTAAGGTTAGCTGGTAAATTCTAAAACACCAATACATTCTTTCTTCTTAAAATAGCGCGTGTCTGTGTTTCTAAAAAGTAAGTGTTTACAGAAAAGACGACCAATGAAGCAAAAACTTTCGAATAGGTTGTGGATATATTGTCCGCGTAACAACAGGCAGGCTACTGGTTCGATCACCATTATGGGGACGTTCTTTCGATCTTTAGATCCCCAAAATTCAAATTTGCTCGATGAGCATGGAATAAAAACATGTATTTGGTTTCGGATGGTTTATAGAGAAATGTCAGTGAAATCAAACCGATATTTCACTGTTTCAAATATAAAAAAACAGTGAAAACAGCGATAGATAGATAGATATGCGTCGCTGTCTAACCCTTTGTTTACTTCTTTTAATATCCCATGAAATGTTAATTCAATTCCCAAGACGTTTTCAAGAATGAATTGGATCCCGCCTTTGATAAAGCACGTTAAATGTCAAACATGTTCATTCTCTATTAAAAGTAACGTTACGAATTTTGACGGCATGTGAATTCACCAGCGTAATAGCTGGCTTTTTACTATACAGCATGGATTATCCTGGAAAAACTCTTTTTTGGGATAATTGTAACAGAAACATTGTCACTGTACGTTAACAACCTATAAGCCGAGTCATTATATGAAACACCGACCCACCAAAACAATTGCTTAAAAAGGTACTTGTATTTTAACTGATCATTGTATCGAAGACTATCCTTTATAGCATATCAACAGTTTACCAAAATTGCATCACCGGATTTTTTTTGAAGATAGCGTCCAAGATTGCAGCCAAAACATATTTATGATGATAACTATGTGACTATCCACTCACATTTCGTTATGTTGGTGTCTATACTTACCATACATATTATACATATTACGAAGGGGCAAATACAAAATTAAAATAGAAAACAAATTTGTTAGTATATCACCTAACAGAGAAAAACCAACATGGCGCCAAAATGACCGCTAACACATCGACCACAAGTGCATAATGAATGACTCAAATGCGATGTTTATTTTGTTTTAATTGCACAGTAAGTAGTTGTTCATGTTTTGTTTTGAATATGTATGTCCAGTAAAACATTACATACAATATTATTATATAAAACTCAAGCGTTATAAACAAATTTGGTTGCAAAGCATAGTTTTAGTTCCTTAAAGAATACAAGGCAATCCAGTCGAAATTTTGAAAATCATACATACTGCGTTCTATTCGGTTGTAAGGTTGAATTGAACAATGACAAATTAGCTGGGCACGTACTGACCAATTTTAGAGACAATTTTAGGGGTCTGTAATTCCCGATCAGAATATGTGCAGATTTACTGTCAAGGGCCGGATTGAATACTATTTACGAGATGTACATGCAGCAAACGGGCTTTTATTGTTATTCATGTAGTGAACATATTCGATCATTTTAATCTTTTGAAATAGATTTTCAAAATACCGCCTATATCAAACGCTGAAAATCTGATTTTACTAAAGTTTAAGATAAGTACCAAGCATTTCAGAAGACATGTTATTACACAGTAAGAATCAACTTACTATTACGTCTTTGAGAGAAATAATGAAAGGGTACCTTTGCAATTCTGATTCGGAAAAGTATGACAATTACAGTTTTAAAAAGCATTTTTAAACACGCTTCAATGTCGTTAATTTTCCTAAAGGATAAGGTTTGGACGATATTGTTACGATGAGGGAGCAAACATCGCAAATATTGAGATCATGTTACAAGCAAAAGTGTATGGAATTAGATGAAGAGTCACATAAACGTGCTATAATTGAAACTGCTTCAAGATTAATCAAAAGTGCTATTAAATCTGAGGTTATTACATTGACGAATCCGTGTCTGATAAATGATAATTTAGCTCGGGTCAGCTCAATAATTTCCTCTGACAAGTATTTGGACAAAACTGGATACATTATTATGAAGACAGACAGACAGACAGACAGACATACATACAGACAGACAGGGAAAACATACATACATTATAAATATATTAAGCAGAAAGGTACTAAAATAAATAATTATTTTTCAAAACAACATGAGTATCAAAGTTATAGTGAACAAACTGTTCAGCTTATATATTACGGTCTATTAAACATATTATTTAAAATATAAAACTTCGTTCAAATATTCTTCAATAAGAATATGACCGGTTCATTATTTTATTTAGCCGCGCAAAGTGACGAGATATAGACTTGCGTAGGAATATGTTGGAATGTATAATGTATAGGTAATCTACACGTATATTTATGTTCAGAGTTATGTGGCACAGTTTTGTCAATGTGAAATGATTTTGTACCACTATTGCTTATTCGGTCAAAGGATGAAATAAGGAACTAGTTCCTTTTTTCTTGTAGAAATGTGGTCGTGAAAAAAGGAACTGTGTTACTGCATTGAACCCGAAGTATGCTGAAAACCATTTTTGTTATTCATTCGAAGAACAGGAACGGGATAATTACCAAAAACAATGTTCGAAAAAAAATACAATAAGAACGTATACCATACCGAAATTACGTTATGTTTTCGGACACTTAAAAATAATAATTGTGTTTCTTGTATGAAAACTTAGAAACAAAAAATATTCACAAAATACAGGTGTCCGAAAACTTAGAGTCGAAAATTGAAGTGTCAGAAAATAGCGTCAATTGTATCTAAGACTACTTGTAAAAGCACGCTCTTGTAAAATACCATGCCTTATAGCATAACTTACAGTTATATATGTATGCACTGCATTTTATTTTATTTTAAATGCTTATTTTATTTGACAGAAAGTTACTACAAGGTTGTACTTTGACCAACGAGTTCAAAGATAGCAAGTGATGTACCGATACTCGCTAGTATGAACGCAATAAAAAAAATAGGAATTATTTGTTTGTTCATTTCCGGTAGTTGTTGTCTAACACCTTCCATTGTTCGTAAAACTTGCAAAAGGCTGCATCACACTTTGAAGCGTTTAGTATTTATCAGTTATTTTACTGAGAAGGGTAGTGCCATTGCGGTAGATAATTGAACTGTTAATTGGCACTACCCCTGATAATTGGAATAACGCTTATGCTATCGGGCAAAACCATTGTTTAATACCGGTTTACAAGGTCATTTACCCAATAACGCAAATGTAATGGTACGTTGCCTTCAGGCTTGCACTTGCAATATTTTATGATGTTAATCTGGTTGTAAAACCCCATGATCGAAGTATCATTAGATATCGAAAACAGAACCGAATTTTGGTAAAATAGCGCTGTAAAATATACTGTCCGAAAACTTAGAAACATTATTTATGGACGAAAACTCGTGTGTCCGAGAATTTAGAGTCCCGAAAAATAATTATTTTTGCTAAAAAAGGGGTGTTCGAAAATTTAGATTTACCGAAAACATAGAGTAATTACGGTATTGTGCATAATTGTTTGTTACAGATTCGTACATATGAATTAAATATATGTTAGACTATAATGCATCATATTTTGGTCAGCACAGGGAATGAGGAATTGTTTCCGTTTCCTTTATTTAAACGGAGAAAATACTCTAAGCCGGTACAGTATACTTAAGTGATTTTAAGTATTTTGGTATTTATAAAAAAAACGTTTACAATGTTTTCTGTTATTCTACATATATGTTTATTGAGACATTTAAGCAGTCCGTTCTTATTTGCTATAAGGTGGAAACAGTTATTAAATTGTCTCACTTTGTTGTGGTATGGTTTAGGCAATATTAATAACATGCTCAAATATTGTTGAATGTTTCGCAAAGGATAGTACAAATTAGATGTTTTATTTTATTAGCACGTGTACTTTTACCATATGTTTTAGTTCAGGGTGAAAATAGCAAATGAAAGTAAACAAATACAGGTTCCTTGTAAATGTGTATAAACGACTTTAATGTATTATTGATATAGAGGACTTTCACAATACAGCACATCATGGAACCACATTGGTCTTATCACTTCGTGTCGTTGTCTAATAAACATGTATTAATCTGAAATTATTTGTGGAGAGAGATTATAAGGGTAGCTTGATCGCTATATCAAATACTAAATCACAATGATTGTTGCTATTTTCTACTAAAATATAATTGTCAGTGCGTACATTATATATATTATAAATATTTATCTGAAGGTGTATGCTAATATTTGTATATCAACCGATCATTAATAACAATTGCACGAGAACCCATTTTGGATGACGTGTTAAATTGCATTCAAACATAATTTTAAATATTTTATGATCGCATTTACAAATTAAAATTGTTGATTGTCTGGATTCGGGAAAGTAACGGAATGATCAGTTAATTGGTTGAATGGTATCACTTTAAAACGTGCGGATTTACTTTGATGCAACATATTAAACAAATTAAGATTGCTTTATTGAGTAGATATTTCATCGACAATTTAAGACAAAACCACCTTTTGATTTCGATTAATATTCGAATATACCATTGTTTTCTATGGTTACAGCAATCGGATCAGTGTTAAAAGTAGCCCTTCAGCCTGATCACGGTTATCAACACTGAAACTTTGTCAAAGGCTTTCGTTTATCAGCTACTTTCATTATCTTAGTTTTACTTGGCATTATCACATTGATCATTATCCACATCCTTATCTCGCACATCTTGGGAGCATATTGATCAGCATAGTGATCATTGTTATATTGCACACCATGACTACAACCATTATAACAAAAATCGCCATTATCTTTATCAGCTTCAGTACTATTATCGCCAATACACCCTACATCATCATTTTTTTATGAAAAGTACTATAGCTATTGCGAATATGCAAAGAACAGCAACATGATTTAGTACAGTGCTTAACTCTTAACAGTTTATTCATTGATGTACTGATATATTCAATACACATGCTTTTATTTTCTACAGCGATAACCGTAGTCATGTATACATATTAAACCGTTTTCACTACATTTAAAGAAAAAAATTGAAAATAGAATAAATGGTTCAACGTATGTTCATACACTTGTTAAAGTTACCGATATTGTAAAGTACAAGAATTCTAAAGATCCGAATGTGTTTTATGCAAATAAACTAAACTAAATGGAAACACGCACACACTCATCCGAAGTTACTTAAATAAATAAAGTAAAGTCACATGTACATATTGTGTTTTACAAAATGCATTTCCTTTATTTATAAACATATCTTATCTAAAAAGATCAATATACAATGGCAGTACATTCACAAAGCGAACAGCAGGCAGGTATACTTGTTATTAAGCAGGGGCTCGTTGAAGATACATGTTGTAATTATAATGTCTTACCACTTACAGTATTTATGTTTTGTTTGTATTATCAGTAAACGTCATAAGTTTTCGTATTATTCAAATCAACACCGGAAACATTTCAAATGATGTGCCTGGATTGTTTGAATGTTAAGTCACATGGCGATGTTTGGTTTAACTTCAGGCTGCTGGGATACAACAGATTACGCACTATTCCTCGGGCAGCGTTAAGAGGCTTGACTCAACTAAAACAACTGTGAGTTTAACTAGACGCATGATTTGTATTTAAATACATACCGCTCAGCTGGACATGTATATCTGTGCAAGTCCAATGTATGCTTGAACGAATGATATACCTTTATTTATTGTTGTTCCTTTGTTATATGATTGCTTTCTGGTAAGAATGTGTTTTATCCATGAAACTATAACATCATGCGATGTTGCTACATGTCATATTTGAATAAAGGTACCTGTTAGTCTTTCCCATATAAAGGAATACAAATGCATCTTAAACAATGCATAGCTTATTTAAAATAACTTGATTAAGTGTTTCTTATTAGTATAGGTATCGCTTTAGTTAACGTTGTTTTTGTTTAAAGAGTTTATCGGGAAACGGTATCGAATCCATTGACGCCGGTGTATTTGAAGGAGTGCCAAACCTAATTAATTTGTAAGCGTTTTTAGACTGGTAATAAAGTACACATTACTAATAACAAGTGTATTGAACAATGTATTCAGAAGGCAAAAAGCCCAAGTTGACATATTAAGCATTCAGTGTTTGCATAAATAGTTTATGATATAAAAAAGCAATAATATATTTTATTAAAACAATACATTAATGTATTATTTAATACTAGTTGCCTATATTAACAGCTATCGATGGTGTATATGCAAGTAGATATATGTGATATTTTCAGATTCTAATGCAGCTTATATATTGCAACCATATAATAAATATATTAGAAGGTACATATGTTAGGTCTTCGTGCGAAATAATACAGTAATCTTGTGTATTAACCACAATAACCAACTTTCGTTAATATGTAATAGTACGTGTTGAGAGTTATATGACAATAACACAATTGCTTTCGTACATTAAGTTATCCTACAGTTAGCTGTATTTAAATTCATGTCAATAATAGCTCATTCATGTAACACTAGCATTAGCATTAGGCTCTGGTCAAATTACAAGATGTAATAAAACTGATAATATAACACAAATTAATAGTAAACACAGTTTTAGGTCGAATTTATCAGCTTGACATAGATTCAGCCCTGTTTGCCTTTAATGCGTTTATAACGCATGTCAACTGGCCGTGGTGTTTGTCACGCTTAAAGCCCAATTTCAGACAAGCCAACAAATAGCAACACATATTTTTAGATTTTTTTTGCAAAACGTAATAGTGATTGTCTTGAATACACAATAAGGATCTTTTTCCTCGCTCCTCAGCAAAATAAAAACGGAGCTGAGTATTTGATTTACCAATAAATCAATAAATCTATAAATCTAAAAATCAATAAATGTGGCTGGGAACGCGATTTTGACTATTCTGGCCAAAAAATGTATTTTTAAGTATAGTACACATTATGAAGGTGCGACATCTTAATAATCAAAATCCGAAATTTGAGTATCAAATTCCTAAAAATGACGAAGTTGTGCATTTTTTGTATATCATGCCACAAACGCGAAAAGCGCTGTTTTGTATTAAATGACTTTTCAATTCAAGGAGTATCATTACATGTTATGCTGTTACCATTTTGAAGAATTAAATACAAACATAACACCCGAATCATCAAAATAAGTTCTGGACTGATATGTAACATGGTTATCATATTCATAATATTTATAATGTATTCACATTTTCTGGCAATAGCCTGTATTTTGAAATTGAACATTCTGTATATCTTCCAGCATTACACATAAAATAATAACTGCTCATGATACAATGTGTACTGTGCATCTGTTTTTGGTTCAACGATAGATCAAATTAATGAGACAACATTAATTAAGTTAACAGTTGCTATGGAAACAGTAAATTGTCAATTGCAAATACGTGATATGTGTTATCAACAATGTATTTATAGTAAACATATTGACAAACTTAGCATAATGGCAGAGATAATACATTATTCATTCATTGCATATGAACGGGTTCAAAAACATCCTTTACAACTTAAACAAAATTAAAGCAATAAGCACTACATTTTATGTCACACGTCACCGTAGATTGAACTTAACACAACAAAATGTTGTTTAACGTTACAGAAGTAATATACACATAACATGAACACATACATTTACATCACATATCTTGGTTTCTATATGAACTACAACAGTATAAGTGATATTTTAGAACACATAACATATAATATAAAAAAGTGAAACTTTAGCTGCTGGAGCAGTATTGAATTCTCATTATACACAATTAGTTGTTCATTTATTTAAGGGAAGGCAGGTGGCCAATTGCCAAAACAGCACAAAACAGCCAAATACAAAACAACATACATAACACATAAATGAATAAAGCTGTTGTCACCGCATTGGAACGGTCAATGCAAAGCATTAGGGGTTCAAACCGTTTTTCGAAGGCTCAACTGTACACTTGGCCCAGCAATATTCAAGACACATTTAAATGTAAATAAAATTTAACCTCATAGCATTGTAACTCAAATTAAACAATAATAAAAGGGAATATATGAAATACAGTGCATTTATTATGCTGTAAAGAATATTGTATAGTGAATATCACTATGAGAGAGTTAATTATCATTAATCATAAAATATATTAAATGTATCTGACTTGGTGTACAGAATACACAAAACTGTTAACATTGTACATTAAATTACATTATGATTTAAATATTGTAACATGCTCACTATGTTTTCTTATGGATAACAGAGTGATTAAAAAACACAAAGTAAGCATAGTTGATTTTATGAACTACAAATTAATGAATATCAATAAAAATGTATTTGTTTTATTACCTTGATGAAAAAGGACCTGTTAAGTCGTGAAAAAAATATCTGTTAAAAAAGTATATCACAACACTCTATGAGCACAATATATTGTCCATATTATCATTCACACAATGTCGAAACTGACAGTAAGATGTAAACTTGATAAGTTGAGGTTGCACCAGAATTGGCGAAATTCATTATTGAAGATCTGCAATACATTTTTTTATATACATGTCTGATTTCTTTTAAGCAATCTTCTACAAACACGTAAAAAATGCATTACACAATGGAGACCACATACGTGTCCACAATTTATTGCAATTACAATCAATATAATATTCAATCTTTTTCTCCATTGATATTTTTCTTTTCAAACTTTATATGTGTGAAAATAACACAAAAATTATTAATTAATTTATAATTTCAATTAAAATATTCTTGTTTCGTTCAGAATTTACTTTGATCCCTTCAGATAGATAGATTTATTTATAGATATATTTATTTCGGCATAGGAGGCATATACACAGTTCACAACATATGCACAAAGAACAGAGCATAGTGATTGTTTTTAATTAAAACATTAAAATAAAGTATAATTCTGTTTTATTACTTCATCATATATGTTTTTAATACATTTATTTAATTTATTATGGTATTTAAATACAATTATGTTTGTATATTTTAATTATATTATTTATTGTCTTTAGCATATTATTGGAAACAATGCTTTACTAAGCTGGTTACATGCTTATCTCTTCCTTGGCAATACTGCTTCATCAAGCGCGCAAACTGTTATCCATCTTGTAACATAAAACATTTTTCTTAAAATACATAATTCTGTGTTTTAAACAAAACATCCTCATAACTTTGCAAAGGATAATATTTATTTTAATTGCAGGATGCTAAACACATATAAGGTAAAAATGCAGGGTGTAAGTCATATGATACCTGATTTAATGAGCACTTGTTTTTGTATTCGCTCTTTTCGGTTTTGCTCGATCTGTATTTTTAGCTGAAACACATGACGGATAGGATGCAGATTAAGAAAACAATTGATATATTTTCGATTTCATCTTGAGCACAACCATTAATATGGACATCAACAACTTAAAATTCTGACAAGAATAGAAACATTAAAATGTATACTCACAATCATCATCAAATATAATTTATCGGATTGCTGACACTTTAATTGTGTTGTCACTACGAAAGGCAATGTTATTGCTTACTTGCTATCGGGGAATTGCTTAGAAATTTGCAAAACAATTTTTTTATACAACCTATCCAAATTACATTGAGTCTGCTGTCAACTGATGAACTGTTAAACAAACATCATAAATTACATAAATTGAACATCGAATGGAAATAAGAATGCACAAAACATTCAAAATGTAATTACTGTCATAACAGGAAAATTCAACAACAAAACATCAAATGAGAAGCTGGTTACATTTTGAGAACTTTCGCCCAGTTTTGGGTAAAATAGACACAGCAATATCTTTTATATTCTTTAAAAAAACACTGAAAAAATCCTACCTTGACAAAACGCAGGAATTTTATCCGAAAATTAGCAATTGCCGACGTCCATCGCCCGCAAAATCTGCCCTATAGTATTAATTGATTATATAAGCTGAGGTTAATTTAAACCAAAACATATCAAAAGACACACGGTTAAATTTAATTCTCCGCACTCAACAACCTTGCTGTACGTTTTACAAAGTACGCGAAACGGAAGTCACAACTTAAAGTCGTTTTTTTTTCTCGGAAACGACGTCAGCGCCGGAATAGTCAAAGTCGCGTTCCCAGCCACAAACCAATAAATCAATAAATCAATAAATCAAAACATCAATACATCAATAAATAAAAAAAAATATCGGAATGCATATTTTATTATATTAACAACATACATTGTTATACATATGAAGTTAAGTTGTATACATGCTCAATTATTATTAAAATTCAGAAAAAAGCATTCCTCATTTTGCTCAAATAAGAAATACGGCATATTCAAGTTGATTGTTCATTAATGCTGCAAGAAGGAACTGGATAAACACAAAATTGGAAGTATGTGGAATGTATATATTTAACTCATTTACCTGTAAAATGATTTAACAGGGATTCCAGTTACGTCTATGGAAATATGTGTTTAGTTGAAAATTCCTGTTTCGTATACATTTTAAAACAATTATTTGGATTTAAAAATGAATGATATCTAAAGTTGTATAGTACAAAGTATTACATGTAAAAGAAATGGTTTATGTTTGGTATATGTTGTGATATTAATTTAGTTAACAAATGCTAGTTCGTTATAAGGTGTAAGTAATGAATAAGGATATTGTTGTGTTTATTATTCAGGCAAGAAAAAGACATTTCTTTATTAGTTTATTAAGATATAAAACGTGTAAGAAAGTTCATGTTGAAACATCATAACTAGACGCATAATGATTGTTATAGTTGTGTCGAAGAGTATGGTACACAAGAAGGCATTCCTTAAGGAGAACATGCGAGGTGCTTATTTGGTTTGAATAAGTAATAAGGACCAATGGTATTAATAGCTAAGTTGAGTGGAAATGTGAAATACTTTTATATACAAATACATTAGCATAAATAAATAAAAAAAGTAATGTCTTCACATGTTCAACAATGTCTATTATTTGAAAACGCAAGTTCTCCATTCGGTTTGAAGAAGGAATACTTAACACATGTTTTATTATTTTTCCAGCCGAAATACAGAGACTGGAGTTTTAATTAATATGGTAGTTGTTGTTTACAATTACTATGTTTGATATAATGTCCACATGTTTCATGGTTATCATATTTTTGTGGTACAGTTTGGTACCTTGAAAGTTTACTTTGAAGTTCTTATAAAAATGTTAGTAAAAATGTATTATGATTCACCAGTATATTGAACAATTAATGGTCATTAAATTGCAATTACATAGACAAGTATGTACATGCAGGCATTCCATAATTTTACAAAGAATCAAGGAACAAAAATGCTTTTATACCAGTGTATTTATAACAATGACAACATTATTGATATTACTTTTCGTCCGTATGCCTTCCACAGGGACTGAATGGTTACAGAAAATAAATTAAATTTGCAAATCTGAATTAGTTTTTTTGCCTATAGAAACAGTTGTAACATATTATAACTAGACACGAGTTTAACTTTTTATTAGTCACAACATATTCTAGGCATGTGCAAACTTCAATTAAGAAAGCATTTGTTAGAGCAAAGGTTATTTAAAATTGAAATGTCGATGTATTGCATGGTATATTAATGTATAGAATGTAAATGATTTTATTTTCTGATTCTAAGCAAGCAACAAAAAGAAAAACTATTTACAAGTTTTGCTACTTTTTGAATGTGGGGATGGCTTCAGATAATACACACTGTTTATTAAACATCAATACATCAAGCTACTTTTGAAATGCATGGGGTGTAAAACAATAATTTACCATTTCCACCATTTCAGTCATAATAATAGAGTTGATATCAAATAATGTAGTCCATTTAATTTATATAAGAAAACGTTTCAGGATGATTAAAAAAATGTGACATGTAAAGACCTTTTAGATCCCCTCATAACAAGCTTAAATCAAACCATTAGTTATAAATATATATTGACTATTCAGATTTCAAGGTTAATTAGTTTGATGGTGTTAACGCAAAGGAAAAACACACACTTAAAACACATGTTAAATAAATAGAGAATTATCGTAAAAGATAAATATTGCGGTTCACATAATGTATTTTCTGTATTTATTTACTCATGTACCATAAGTGATAAATATACGATAAATATATAGATACATATACGATTGCAGTATTTTTGACATAGACAGCAGCAGACAGCTATCATTATTTGGCAAGGGCTATCTAGAGCTACCTCTTCTGGCTTACCAATTGACTCGCCAATTTAATCGTTTCACGGCAATTCATATGTGGCGTGTATTATCAGGAAACTTGCTAACATCGGTGTTCTTTTAATCCACATCGGAAATCTTTGATTTGGGCCGTGTCGCGGCAAAACCAGTATTCGTGACAAAATTTGACATTTTTTGTTTTCTATGGATTGATAAAGACTGTTCTTTGCTTGTTATTATGATACCAAATTTATAGATATAGCCCCATTACTTACAGAGAAATTTTTATTTTAGTAACAGCACTGCAGAGGTGTTTTGACGTTAACAACGTTAACAGCGTTTTCAAGTAAACCGCATTCAGTTGTATGTTACATCAAAATCCACACTTATAAACAAGACATGAAATAACATTTAAGAACGCATTTATTTTGTTAAAAATATATTATCAGGTATCTATGTGTTCTAAAAATAGTTGTGATTAACATTAAACTGTAAACTAACATACGTTGCTTAGCAACAAAGTCCACTTATATTTACATCGACCAGCAAACCATTCAGTTTTAATCATTTTTTTCTAAACCAATCTCACATATTTTCACAACATATCATTTAGTTTTTCATAGGAATGCACGCATCAAAACAAACATTATCAATTACACAAGTATACATAAACCAACAATATCCAATAATAAAAATAATAAAATAATTTCATTTTGTTGAAATGTTAGATTTTTATTTCCCAAAAGTGCTGTTTTTAAAAATTAAGAGTCGAGTAATCTTTAATAATTTTATAATTATTCTTAGCATGTTCACAATTTATTTATCGTACAGCTTATATTGTATGCAGAATCCTTCGTTTGCCATGAATTCTATAGAAACGAGCAGAAGTGAATACAAATATTTCATTTGATATGAAAAAGTGTTATTTAAATGATTTATAAATAAACCAATGTATTCAAACAGACATTGAAGGATATTCAAAAAGTACTGAAGAATAAGTTTCAAGTTATTTGTCATTCGCCTGTAAATATTGACATTATAATGTGTGTAATCTTTCGCCGTAGATGCGATAGATGCGACGACATAACTATAGTGATGTTTCTGGGCAAGGGCAAGTAGCATCCTTGTTAGCATCGCTGAGATATGGCCTGACAACTTTGTACAAGTACTCCTGTCTGTTTCGGCTGAGTCCTTTGGCCTCTACAATCTGCGGTTGTTGGTATGGAATATGGACGCCATCCATAGTCACTGTAACCTTGACCTCTGGACATCCGACTCTCGTGCGCATTGTGACCACACCTGGCTCTTCCGTCGTCATGCGGAAGTACTGATATTGTCTGAAAATAAAAATAAATACTATTTTGGCAAACATTTTTATACGTTTGAATAGGACACAAAATTATGATGCATTTGCGGATAATATTCATTTGCATTGGTAACTATAATTGAAGACAATGTGCATGGTTATGTCCGAGTTTTGTTTTCTTTCGCTTTGTATTGCACTTTAGGAATTTTAGACTTTTCGTTAAACATCAGTATAAAACCGTTATACAGAAAAAAATATTAACAATTCTACTCAGTGGTGTGAACATTTTCAACCAATTATCATAGGCCTACGTAAGTAAATACCTTATCGCTGGTACAGGACAAAACAGTCGGGACAAAAACCCTTTCCAATCCCGCCAGTTCCATGCCGGATACCTCACTGCTTCATTGGATGCTGAGGACATATTCACCATCTGGGTCAATGAGTCCATTGTCTCAATGATAGACCTCCTGAATTTTAATGATCAGATTGCTAGTATTGTCAGGAGAAGAAATGTAAACTCGGTCTTATTCTACATGCTATATAAATAAAACACTTCATACAAGGAAAATTTACCTTTTTTAAATTCTTACACATACAACAAAGGCGGCTTTTAGGTACCTGTAAAGTTTCTTTACATGCCCAAATCCACTGTCAACCAGACACCTGGCATGTCCTGGTATTTGCATGTGGTATTCTATCATGTCATGTCTGCCGGTCATCACACACCATGTGAAATAACCAATGAGGTAGCGGTTCTTGTTCTGACCTGTAAAATATTGCAGACCATATGTTAACATTCTAAAAATACATACAAAACGTTTCTATATTTTTTTCTTTGTTATTAAGGTAACGTTACACATTTTGTTAAGCCTACTTTAAAAGAAAAATCAAACAATTATTACCATATGCTATATAGGCATAGATATAAATAATGTTTAATTGTTAAGAACACAATATTTACTCATATGTTTGAAATATTTATTCAAATATAACTAAATGAATCATATGATTGATTACTACTGGATAATTTTACAAAATAATACCTGGACAATTATCCGCATGGATGGAGCATGTCGATTCACCACGCCCGTGGGTGTCTAGCACCATATCCAGCATCGAGATGACAGCATTGGGTCCGTGTGTTTGGGTACCATCTATGCCCATAGTTTCACTTTCATCAATAAAAAAATTGAGCTGTTTAGGCAGTCCATCTATCCGTACACCAAAAATCTGTACTTTGCGAAGGGACATGAAATAAATTGGCCCCATTTGTTGCGAGAAGTGAGGAATGGATACATTTTGACTAAAATCAAAAGTATAGTGGTTTGTTCTTTTATCAGAACTTAATATGCATGTTTCCTTGGCACGCTTTACACAGTCATTATAAAGTTCTCTTTCTTTTTGGGCATTTATCACATGTTGTTTGAAGTTTTCGGCAGCCTCTAACTTTTCACTCTCTTCTATTGCCTTCATAATGTTCTTTCTGTGGCCTTCACATGTTGCGCAAACATCATCCCTAGGCGAAGCTATTTTAATGTGACACAGACAGCTTTTCCAAATTTCACAGAAAGCAGTTCGCTGTAAAGATCTAACCCCAGCCTCGCGACAACTTTCTATATACTCTTTATGAATGGTTAGTTTTGTTTTACCACTGTCAAGATAAATTGGAGGAGTATTGTCGCTTCCTCTGGGAGCTGCTGGTTGGGGGATACCATACGTGTCCGCATAATTTTGCAAAAATTCAACCACGCGTTTTACATCATCATAAATGACGGCTTGTGATGGTTTCTTTCCTACGTTTCCATGATTTCTTGGCAATCGACCATTCTGCTTATAATGGTCTACAAGATTTTCTAAAGCTGATCTACCAATGTCATTAACCAGCGTAAACGTTTTCTTGCAAACTGGCTTTTGGAATGCATTGTATGAAACCATCGAACGTTTCCTTGGCTTCCCTCGTTTTGTAGTCAGGTCATTTCCACACTTAAGATTACTCATGACAATAATATCCTTCTCTGCCTTTGTCAATTCTCTCATGTTCAATATATGATGGTATACCTGGCCAATTTCAAAATTAACAGTACACTTACTCTTTCAACCACATCCGATCTCGAGAAACTGCCTGACAGTTGCATAGTCAGCGTCCATGTCACCACTGGCGCATGCACCACTGACAATGTATGTATCGTCCACATCACTTTCATACTCATCACTGCTGTTACATACAATGTCATGTTGGTGAATGAAATTTCTGGCTCTACAATCAACACTATTTGCTGCTGATCTGTTTTCGTCCTCACTAAATGAATGATCATTTGGGGAATTTATATAAGTCCCATCATCGGAATTTGAGCTCACCTGAGATGCCGATGGAGTTCGCCCAAAGTGGTCGGACAATAAATTGTCCAGTTCCTGGAAACGTATATAGTCTATGCAAATTATTCAAACATTAAATAATCGATACGTGTTTCTTTACGCGAAATTACAGAAATTTGTTTTTGCACTCAGTCATTGAATAAAAGTAGACAATGTAGATCTATATGTGCGATATGCAAGCTATTTCCTACCGAAACAAGGATAATAAGTGACAAAAATCTTCCAGACTTCTATGCAATATTCTTTCCTGCATATTAATCTATTTAAATCTATTAAGAATTTGGATAAATAATAATTTAGAGACTATGGTCGAGTTTATAATAAAAATCGAAAACAAAAACTAACAAATAACAAATACTATTTTGCTTTGAATTTTAAAAACTGTTTAGCCTTTAGGATCGGCACAACAAATTAGAATCGATCGGGTTCAATATTGGAAAAAAAAACTTTTTGTAGTAACCCCATGGTTCCAATAAAAGGTTGGGACAAACTCTTACAACAATTCATGTACAAATAAAAATAACAAACTTTTAGTCTGATAAGTTATACCGTAAATAAATTTTCGTTCACTGAATATCTTAACAACGTTTAACATGGTGGTTAATTTGTAAACACGTCTAGTTCGCTATATTCTATTAAATATTTAGATCAAACCAATTTTGCAAAATAGCCAATAATAATTAAATATACTACTTACTTCTATTTCATTATCCATATCAGATCATTTCATACTTAACACAAATATATAACTGTCCAAAACAGCTACACAGATCCACATGTTGCAGTGATGACGAAATCGCGCAAATTAAATAAAATGTTGACGTCACTTTACAGAGAATTTACCAACGTCATAACTGATGTCACGAATACAGGTTTTGCCGCGACACGGCCCATTTATATTAACTTGTATAACTTGAATGTTTAATCATATGACGTCGTTTGTTGTTACTTCAGGGACTTGGGTGATAACCATATACGCACTATTTCCCGTGGGGCGTTCAAGGACTCGACTCATCTTAACAAACTGTGAGTAACACTTTTTGTTTCATTCAATTTAAACATACATCTCGTATACAAGGTTATACATATCAATTATTGTTATTAAAGTATGTTCATATTATATACAATTTATGTATAAAAGTTGAAGTCAATTTTAAGAGATGATGCTAAAATAGTATATAAACAAATGAAAAAGAGGAGGACGATAAAAAATGTCTTAAGGAGTTTCGGTAGGGAAAAATGGAAAAGCGAAGACGGAAAGGAATACTACGACATAGGCAAGATCACTTTAGAGTGTGACACATTTCTGCGATTTGTTTTTGTGTAAGTCTGTTCTATTTCTTTCAAACGCTATTAATTTATTCCAATTTTATTTTCATTGTGAGAGCTTTTTTGAAAATCTCAATATTTAGAGATTCGTGTCTATGTTTAACACTGACTTTATATGATTTCATAAGAATGAGTATGTAGTTTATTACCATATTATTTGCACCGCCTTTTTTGTCCCAAACACTTTGACAAGCACGTAAAGGTCAATGTTTATATCTTTAATTGCTAAATAGTAGTCAATATATCTCCATATTGGTTGTACAATATTACATTCATACAAAATATGTATTAAACTTTCTTTATAACTAGAACAGAATGAGCATAGATTAGAATGTGTTTATTTACATTTGTACAGGTATGCATTAGTAGGTAATGTACGTTGCATAATTTTGTATTGAACGTTGCGTAAGTTATTGTCAATTGTGGCTTTAAATGGTATTTGATATGTGTACTTCCAATCAATATTATAGTTATACGAAGTCATTATACTTTCCATGGTGTGCTGTTGATACGATTTATTTTCATCAAAGGTTTGTTGTAGGTTATATAAATATTTGCATTTACTTATTTGTACGTAGCACCTTTGTAAGTAATGTGTCATGGTTAAAGTTAAAAACTTTTCTTCTGAGTTACACTAGACACATGATGTGTACCGAAACAATTACCGTTCAGCTCTCTATGTATACAATTGTCAGTGTGTGGTCTGCTTGATTGGAATAGAACGTTGGTTGTTGATATGTTGTGATTCTCCAATAGACTGGCCTCGGTTTACTGCGCTTTCTAGTAAGAATATTGTTAACCAATAATATTGTGAACTAATATCGCTATTGCTGCAAATGGCCATTCCCCTATAAAGACATAAGAAAATGAAGTCTAAACAACCCTAAGCTTAATTACAATAGTTGATAGTGAGTCCTAGTGGTATAACGTTCGCTTTAGTTATTTATTTTTAATTGTTCATCAAACAACATCTTAAATCCGTATACAAGGGCGTACTTGATGGAGTGCCGAACATGGAAGAACTGTTAGACGTTCTCAGACTTGAAATTAAGTATAGATGAACAAGTGTAAGTTATAGTGTTTGATTGTCTATTTTCTTCAGTAAAGCACTAATAAGAACCAGCTGAAAAAAATCATTAAACAGCATGTGTCACACCATTACACCATTTAAATATGTATACCAATGGTTTACAATGAGACATTTCCATAAAGATTGATAAACGTTTATCTTCTGGTAAGACACTTTTCGTTTTGCGACGATTTTGTTTCCGCGCTGGATCTCACGAACATACGATCATAATTCGATGAAACTGAAAGGTACTGATTTACATTGTGAATTGAGATCTTTCTACATCCATTCGATATTTTGAAGGATTTGCAAAACGCGGTAATTTGAATAGTACATGTTATTGTAAATTAATAAATTGTAATGGCAATACATATAACTATATAAATGGATGGCTTGATGGCTTGATTAACGGACGGGTTAACGGATATACATAGAGACAGCCAGCCAGCCAGCCACCCATTCAGCCAGCAAGACATACAGACAGACAGACAGACATGCGGGCGAACGGACGGACAGACGAACGGACGGACAGACATACATACAGACAGACAGACAGACAGACGGACGGACAGACAGACAGACAGACAGTCGGACAGACAAATAGACAGACAGACAGACAGACGGACGGACGTACGGACGGACGGACAGACAGAAATACAGATAGACAGACAGACAGACAGGAAAAACATACAAACAAACACACACACAGACACATATACACACAGACATACATGCATACGTACATACAGACATACAGACACAGACAGACATATAGACAAACATACAGACGGACGGACGGAAGGACGGACGGGTTGACGCCAGACAGGCAAGCAGACAGACATCCTAACAAATGATAAATACAAATTCATTGTTCATTTTATTCTGCTGTAAATAGGAACTGGATAAACACATGACTATAATTATTTTGGAACATTGTTTAGCACACTTACATGTACAATAAAATTACGGTTTAATCTATGTAAATATTTGTGTTAGTTAGACAGGCCATTTCTTATTTATTAAATAAGTATAATACCAATAATTTTGAAAGTAAACTGCAAATGCAGTTAAGGATTGAATATTAAATAAGTAATTGTGTTCTTGCTCTTTTTTCAGTCAGTAACGAAAAAGACAGATTTCCAGTGTATTAATAAATGATATTAAGTGCAAACGTAAAATTGTTTTCAACATCAGAACTCTATTATAAAGACATACACACACAGACACAAAGACACACAGACACACAGACATACAGATGTACAGACACACAGACAGACATATAGACAAACATACAGACGGACGGACGGAAGGACGGACGGACGGGTTGACGCCAGGCAGGCAAGCAGACAGACATCATAACAAATGATAAATACAAATTCATTGTTCATGTTATTCTTCTGTGAATAGGAACTGGATAAACACATTACTATAATTATTTTGGAACATTGTTTAGCACACTTACATGTAAAATGAAATTAAATTACAAGGGGTTACATTTTTGTCTATGTAAATATTTTTGTTAGTTAGACAGGCCATTTTTTATTTATAAAATGCGTATGTAAGACCAATAATTTTGAAAGATAACTGCAAATGCCATTTCTGTTAAAGGATTGAATATTGAATAAGTAATTGTTTTCTTGCTCCTTATTCATTCAGTCACGAAAAAGACATTGATTTCCAGTTTATTAATAAATAATATTAAGTGCAAACGTATTCTTGTTTTTATAATCAGAAATTTATAATAAAGAAGTAAAACTCAAGCTACTGGAGCAGTAGTGCATTCTCATTATATACAATTAGTTGGTCATTTATTTAAGGCAAGTGTACAATTGCCTAAACAGTACAAAACGGAACAATATAAAACAACATAAACACATATAATAATAAAGCTGGGGTCACCGCCTCGGAACGGTCAATGCAAAACATTGGGGGTTTAAAACGGGTTAAGAACGCTCAACCTCACACTTGGCGCAGCAATATTCATGATACATATAAGTGTAAATAAATTTTAACCTCATAGCATAGCAAAGCAAATTAAACAATAATAAAAGGGAATAACAATGCCTTCAATTTAATTACCATTTAATTGCTCAATGGTAGGAAAGACACCAGAGCAACAGAGTTACAACGTTTTAAGGAACGAGGAAATGAACTTACGAACAAGTGTCAGCTACATCCTTTCTTTTTAGAAAATGATTTAAGAATATAGGATCATAAAGTTAATAATTCAGATCATCATCGCGCAAATACAGGAAAAAGCAGCAATTATGAGTGTTAAAGATGCATATTTCATAACGACGAATACAGAAGTCAAAACATTGGAATAGGTAGTCGATATATGGTCCGTGAAGCTACAGACAGGCCACTGGTTCGGTTACCATTATAAGAACGTTCATTAGATCTTAAGATCCCCAAAATACATTGAGTACTGGTTGTACCAAAAAATTGACTCGGAAGCGTTTCAATAGCCTGAGGCTTTCGATGCAATCGAGCACAAATAAATCATTTTTAACTTAATTTGGAATACATAATAATACATTTACTACCAAACTAATTTATAGTTTAAGTAAGGTTTGAATTGTACGACTGAATAAGACATATTTATAATGACATATTCTCATTAATCAACAATGTTAACGTCTTTAAATGCACGCAACTCTTTTATTTAGGTGATTTGAAATGTATGGCAACTTGGGATGGTGTTTGATCATGATCCAGGGATAAAGCTGAATTATATGCAAATAAAAAAAGTTGGAAATCTGTGTACACATATTTCTGTGACATAGATTTGCCCAGCACTTTAAATAAAGGTCACCTAAAAGTATTTGATCATCATCTATTTCTTTGTCACACCAAAGTTTTTTTCAAGACATTCATAGTTTACGTAAAATGAAAGAATAACAAAACAAGCTCAATTTGTATATATATATATATATATATATATATATATATATATATATATACATATATGTCAATGTGTAAATAGGGTTTTGTTTAAACATTCAAATTACACAACGAGCATGGAATATATATATGTACGGTATGCTTTCAGGTGGTTTATAGAAGAATATCAGTAAAATAACACTGATATTTTACTGTTTCAAATAATGAAAAATAACAGTGAAAAGTATCGATATTGTTCACTGTTATATTGTGAAATGACGTCATTTTGTTACAAAATGACGTCATTATTCAAGCGAAATTATCCGGTTAATTTGTTTACAACGTAAAGTAAAATAAAGGTTGTTGGATTTGGTGCGCCACTCGTGAAAATACTATTGTCTATGATCACTCATGAACTTAAATCGATAACCAATTAATCCAACAAATATCCTCTATATACCATTTCATAAAATGACCTGTCATACCGCCCTTTAAGTACCTATATGGGCAGACTCGCCAGGTTAAATGTATAATTAAACTTTTATCATACAACATTTTTTCTTCTATAAATCGTTCAATACACGCATATTTACCTGTTTGATTTGGCGTATAAGGTAAGTTTTTTTAATTATGTTAGGTATTTGTTGGTACAACGTTTTGAGGTAGTTTTTAAGATTTACTGTCCAACCAGATATGTGATTTATAATTATAAACTGTCACCTCTTATTAACTGCAGGTCATGTATCGTATGCATTCAGTATATATTCTGCTGTTATTTTAGATCATTACAAAAAACAAGCAAGGGATAATTGAGCAACATTTTGTACCGTAGTGCCATTTTTGCGTAATTATCTCTTGCGTTTGTGTTTTTATATATATACATATGTTATGTCTGTTCTTAAATATCTTTACTTAAAATGGTGCGTATCTCATAGCTGTCTACATTTTTCGGTGTAAAAGTCTAACCTTTTTTTTTACTTTTGTTAATATTCCATGAAATGTTAATAAAATGTCCAACAAGTTTTCAAGAATGACTATTTGGATTCCGCCTTTGATAAAGCACGTTAAATGTAGAACATATTCACATGGCATGTGACTTCACCAGCGTGATAACTGGCTTTTTACTTTACAGCATGTATTATCCTGGAAAAACTCTTGTTTGGGATAATTGTAACAGAAACATTGCCACTGTAAGTTTTCAAGCTATTAGTCGAGTCATTATATAAAACACCATACACCCACCACCCCCTAAAACAATGCTTCAAAAGGTACTTGTACCTTAACTGATAATTGTAAACAATAATATCATGTATAACCGTTTACCAAAATCGCATTACCGGAAAAGATTTTTGTTTGAAGATTGCGTCCAAGATGGCAGCCAAAACATATTTATGATTATAACTATGCGACTATCCACTTCGCTGTGTTGGTGTCTATACTACGGTTTCTAGGGGCATATAACACATTAAGATAGTACAGAATATGTTAGTGTATGACCTAACAGATAAAAATCCAACATAGCGCCAAAATGACCGCTCACATATTGACCTCATGTGCAAAACAATCGACTCAAATATGTTATTTATTTTGCCCTAATTGCATATTAAGTAGGTGTTTATGTTTTGTGTTGAATATTTATCTCCAGTAAAACATTGCATACAATATTAATATATAAAGCTTAAGCGTGATTAACAAATTATGTTGCAAAACATAATTTTAGTTCTTTACAAAAACAAACTCAGGGCAATCAAGTGGAGGTATTGAAAATCATAAAGACTGCGTTCTATTTGGTTGTAAGGTTGAATTGGACAAATTGAATTTAAGCTGGGCACGTACTGACCAATTTTTAAGACTAATTAGGGGTCTGTGATTTCGTTCAGAAGATGTGAGGACTTAATGTAAAGGGCCAGATTAAATACTATTTACGAGATTTACATGCAGCAGACGGAGTTAAATCATCATTTATGTAGTGGACATGTTCGATCCTTTTAATTTTTTCCAATAGATTTTCAAAATACTGCCTTTATAAAACGCTGAAAATCTGATAGTCGTAAATATAAAGATAAGTACCAATTATTTTTAGAAGACGTCGTATAACCTATACTTACACAGTGAGAAACAACTAACTATTACGTCTTTGAGATAAATAATAAAAAGTACTTTTGCAATCCTCATTCGGAAAATATGACATTTACAGTTTAAAAAAGCATCTTTATACACGATTCAATGAGACGTTAATTTTCACGACGGATAAGGTTTGGACGATATTGTTACGATGAGGGATCAAACATCGCACATATTGAGATCATGTTACAGGCAAAAGTGAAGGCAATTAGATGAAGAGTCACACAAACGCGCTATCATTGAAATCAATATTAATCAAAAGATATATTAAGTCATAGGTTATTACTTTGACGAACACGTATCTGAGATATGAATTTTTTTAGCTTGGGTCAGCTTAATTATTTCCTTTGACTAGTCTTTGGACACTAATGCAGACATTATCCTATGGTAAAAAAACGCAAGACACGAGGTTGCGGCAATTGATCATGCTGTTATTTAAGTAGTTTGTCAACCAGCTGTCATTGCACCACATCAAGTTGGAATTGCTGTACAAATGCATTTATATCGTTTAAAGTCGACAATCCTCTCGAAATGGGATCATGTTGTTAATATACAGTAGTTTAGAGATTTGTGAAAAATGTGGAATTTGTGGAACCTGATTACCTGATGTAGGCTTAAAGACGATGTCTGTTCGCTTTATTTTCATGGGATGGCTGTAATTTCACGGCCGATACACCGGCGATCTTTCTGATTTCGCGAACGCATAAGAGCTGAACACTTGTAAAACGGTAAATATTCTTATCTTGGAGTACTGGTTGGAAAGGCATGCTTGCCATAAGGAATATTCGAGGATCTACCACGGGTTGTGACTTATGACAAGAGAGTAAATATTTTGTGGGAAGTCTCTTTCTGCTTCAGGTAGTTAACTAGGCATAAGCAGAGGATGATGCATGTTGGTTTTTTTCTCCAGCGAAGCCAAAACTCTGGGAAGTTGTCAGTCAAATTCTTGCCTATTATCACATTATTCTCAGGGGACAAATCGTGCATTTTGTCAACATAAGACTCTTTCTGCAATTTTGTTATGAATGACAACGTTCCCCACATTGTAAACTTTGCAAACCCTTGGAAGTAATCCGAAACTATCATGGATGCGCCACAAAGTAGTTGCCTGTACAACATCGTTATGATGCTGGTGTGTTTTCATACACTCATGTGGGCCATAAGATCCCTCATGGAAGGAACCTGTCAAAATCTGGAGATGTGTCCATTGACGACGTATTGTCGCCCAGTCATCCTGCTCTCTATGACGCCATGAAATTAAATCGTTAAACATACAAGCTTCAGTTCATTCATACACTGAGATATCATGCTGAAAACGCATCAAGTGAAGCTTTCATGAGCTGTATTCCTGAAACAGATTGTGTCGTAATTGATGGCCTCTTACTGCCAATTGGTTTTTCACACCCCTCTGTGCATTTAAGTATTGCATCTGTCAATACTACTGGGGCATCTGTGGCTCTTTGCAATGCATGCATGCTTACTGAACTGACATTGATTCTTGTTTGGTCGCCATCGAGTGGTCTATTATATGTTGAAACTGAATTTTCTTCTGCTGATACTGGGTTTTCATCTTTTTCCATTGCGTAGGCATCTTGGACTTGCGAGATGATATCGGGCTGACACTTGGATGTCTTCTGTCGAGAGTGGTCTATTTTATGTTGAGAATTTATTTTTATTAGTAACCTTTCGGATATCATCATCAGCATCATTATCATCATCATCAGCAGCAGAATCATCATCATTATTGTCATCATCATCATCATCATCATCATCATCATCATCATCATCATCATCATCATCATCATCATCATCATCATCATCATCATCATCATCATCATCATCATCATCATCATCGTCATCATCATCATCATCAGCAGCAGCAGCAGCAGCATCATCATTATTATCAACATCATCATCATCATCATCATCATCATTATCATCATCATCATCATCATCATCATCATCACTATCATCATAAAAATCATCACCGTCATCATCATCATCACCATCATCATCAACATCATCATCATCACCATCGTCGTCATCTGTTTACAATACTTGTTTTGGTACGTAATAGTAAACGGTTTGAATGCAAAATGGGGGTCTGGTTCCTCGCTTCTCATACAGTGGCGAAAAATGAAACTAGACAATTTATTTACAATCAATACATCAATAAATCAATAAATTAATAAATCGATAAATCACTAAATTAATTAATCAATACGTCAATTAATCCATACATAAATCAATTTGTTGGAATACATATTTTATTATATTAACAACACAAATTGTTCTAATTGTGAAGTAACGTTTTATACACGTTCAATTGTTATTCAAGTTCAAAACAAAAGCACTCCTCATTTTGCTATAATAAAGCATACGGTATATTCGAAATTATTTTCCATTAGTGTTGCAAGAAAAAACTGGATAAACCAATGATTTTAGTTTGATAGTGAATGGTATTTATATGTATATATCACAGTGAATTACGTGTGAAATAAATGGAGTATGATTCGCATATGTTATGTTATTGTTTGAATTAAAAATTATCAGTTCGTTATATGGTTCGAATAGTGCATAAGGCAAGGTGTGTGGTCCTTATCCGCTCACGAATACAAAGTGCCTGTATTAGTTTATTAATATATAAAATAAAGTTAAACCATCTTCGAATAATTGTTAACGTATAACTAGATGCATAATGATTGTTGTAGTGATGTCGAGCAGTGCTGCACACAAGAAGTCATTACTTTAGGGAGAAAATGCATTTGCTTATTTGGTTTAAAAACAGGTATAATAAACAATAGTATGAATAGGTACAATTTAATGGACATGTGACATACAACTATTTTGATATACAAATACAGTAAACATTGAAATATACTGTTTGGCACTGTCTGTACATGTTAAAAAACTCGTAAAGTTTGGAAAGCCAGTTTTTTATTCGGTTGGAATAGGGAATAATTCGTTATTCATTTTAAGTCGCGATAAAGAAACTGCTGCTTATATAAATATAAATGAGTAGTTATTCGATAGAAAAATATATTTGATATGATTGTCTAATGTTTCATGATTATCATAGTAAGTTTAGTACCATGCAATCTTTTTTTGAAGTTCTTATAAAAATGTTGTTAAACGATTCACCAATATTTTGAAAATGAATGGACATTTAATCGCACTGTACAAACACTTACATACAAGAATTCCATAATTTTGCTTAGAATAAAGCAACAGATTGTTTATACAATAGTGTTTATTACAATCAATACATTTATTGATAATTCTTTCGGTCCGTCTGTCCTTCAAACATATGTTTAGTAAATGTCAGAAACTGTAAATAACTGTGTTTTATTTCGCATTATTTCGTAAATGATCTTTGTCCGAACACGTTCCATAAATCGGTGTAGAACTCTACCCAAATACACTGAAAAGCCTCGGTTGTGTAGGAATATGTTTTTCTCATTAGAAGTTTTTGGGTTCGAGTCTCAAAATCAAATTTTCTTTTAAAGATCTCTAGTAAAATGAATTTGGACTATTCCAAATTTAAAGTGTCGTTTGAAAATACAAATCGTGATTTTTTTACTGACACAAAGTATTAGCAAGTCGCTTTTTTATTCTGTTTTAAGTTATGACAAACCTATTTTAATAACAAATTTTAGTTGACTTATTCCATCCTGATTTGCGTAGGTAAACATATTAATTCCAAAATTGTGAGATGCTTATAATATATCAATTACCTATCATTATTCAAACAATTGTTTGTATGATTGACTATTTCGATGTGAAAACTATGTACTTTTGAATACCATAGCTTAAATGAGCAAGATGAAATGTGTGATATTGGGTTATTCGGGCCCGATCAGTTTCCTTTACATTTGATGGACTGCATATTTAAAAATTGTTAGCAGTTTTGGACATTTTTATGTGAACTACGATATTTTATAAGGTTATGCAACACAAGTTTGTGAAAATATACTGTTATTCTATTTTCAACCCCGGACATATTATATTAAATGTACACGTTCAAACATGGTTCCTTTTCCCGAATAAAAAACCTGAATGACTTGTTACTTTTTCTGGATTTCAGAGGAAAATAACACAACTTTTGTGCATGAACGTCTTTAATCAGCTTGTAACATCGTATTTACTATTTAAATGCATTACTAATGAATTTATGAATACATATTAACCCCAAAAGCCTTGCTCGTTCAATAGTTATATTCATAAGAATGTATGTTTCTATTAATGTTCCGAAAAAAGGAAACAATGATATTGATGGTAGTAAACTTGGAATGTTTAAGACATCTTATATGTATGGTAATGTTTTCTGTAACGTTCATGTGTATGCATAATACCATACACCTAGGCAATACGCGACGAAATAATAGAAAATCAGAGTGCCGTATTGCCAGGGTTAAAACCTTAAACGTATTTTGAGGACTGTAGTTCTGTTTACAGAACGTGTACGTGGATGTGCTTCAGTGTAACTCATATAATTGCATTCATATGTGCAAATTGATGTACTAACAATCATGACGCGACAAACTTTGACATATAACTATTTTATTTATGAAATATATAATATCCAATTAAGGAATTTATAAAAAAAAAGTCCCAGTTGTTTATGGTGTGTGTGTTATTTATCAGCGCGTGTACTACATATCAAGAGAACATTACTAAATTGACGTCAGGCCTACAAACTTTATGATAATACTATTTTATGTAACCGGTACAATTGTGATTTCAAGCACTACTAGAAATCTTCAGATACAAATAATGGTACATGCAAATCAAAACAGTTGTAGCATATTATAACTAAAAAACGTGTGTGATACCTCATTTTTTTGTCATTTGCGACAGAAAAAACTCATTTGCTAGAGCAAACTTTTGTTGAATGATATTTTAAGAAAATTGTTATTTATGGAATGTAAACAATATTAAATACAAACATCAATACTCTGGAATAAAATAAAATCAGTACATTGATATCTGTAGACCTGTTTGTATTTCGCAATACAAATTACAAAGTCCACCCAAAATAGTCCTCAAATTTTCTGGATAATATCATTAAATCAATAATTTATACCTAAAGTTAGTGAGTCAGTAAGTTCATTTTCCAATTATATTAATGAATAAAGTGATAGTTTGAAACAGAAACAGAAACAATAATGCGATAAACACGAATGCATCGAGTATATATTTCCTACTGTTTTACTATATTATCATATTTAGAATGGAATGTTTTTAAATTTAACTGACTCAAGCAAAAAACAGTTTAATGGTTAATAAATAAATGAAGTATGCTACCATTAACATTCTTTGTTTTATAACATGTTTTTGTATTCATTCACAAATCTCATATTTAAATATAATAATTATAATGCAGTGCTTTTTGCATATGCAACAAACAGGTCTATATTTTATTTGTATTTAGGGCTCGCTTGATGTTCTGTTAATCTAACCGGGAAACCTTTGAAATGTATTCTCTTGTTTGGATTAAATGTTCAATGACAGGGCGTCATTTGTTGTCACATTTACAATGGTTCACAATTCCCATTTATTGTTTAGTAAAAAGAGGATACACACTTAATAGTTATTATACCGATACTACACCAACAATTATTGCATGAGTTAAACACTCATTGTTCAAATTTCTGTCAAGTGATTGTGAAGTTCCAACAATGAAGCTAAAACGGTCACAAACAATTGTTTTCTTACAAATTCAAGTGCTATTGTTTAAAGGTAGTAAATCTGTAGGTAACAGTTTCATATAAAAATATATTGTCTTGCCAGTTATCTCGAAAACAATCCGCTCGTCTGCGACTGCCATCTGCGATGGCTCATTGTGACAGTTCAGGCCGGCGTCTCCAACCTCACAGTATATAACGCTGAGTGTAGTGAACCCTTGCACCTGAACGGGAGTGACATAAGCGAAGTCACCGCAGCTGATCTCAACTGCAGCACGCACGGTATGTTCATCGTTTTAACATTAAAGTAACACGCTCATCTGAGCATATTGTGTACATGATGAATTGTTTTGTCACAATTCGTCTATCATGCTTCGCCTTCGTATATCGTGAGTAGTCCTTGGTAACACTAGAGGCCACATCATTTCAAATCATTATGAAACTTATTCAGATTTTTTTTACAAAAGTTGTCTCTGCTGATCTTATGCATGGTTCCAGTCCGTTGAAAAACCTGGCAACCAGAGAGCTGGTTAGTTTTTTTAATAACGTACTTTAGAAAAAACATTGTTACAGTGTAGGGTTAACATTTTAGTTTTATTCCACTTTGTAGGAACATTTGTTCTAAGGTTATCTTCTCTGACTTTGAAAACGGCTGTGGTCTGTTGAAAAAAGTGGCCACCAGATGACAGGGCAGTCTCCCTTATATGACTTAAGTAAATCTAATAAACATTGAAACACTCACTTGTTTTTTAATCTGAATGAAACATGGAAGGTGTATGTATTCTAAATATCTTGGCCGTGTTTTAAAAAGTTATTATGGTCCGTTGACAAACATAGCCGCCAGGTTCACGGGCAGGTTTATTATATGTATATTGTAGCTAAAGCTATACCTCGTTAACATGGTATAATTCACATTTTAGTCAAACCTTTATTTAACCTGGCCAGAACGGCTTTTGTTAACAATATCTAGACATATTTAGGAAAAGGTTCCGGTCCGTTGAAGAACATGGCCTCAAGGGAGCGAGGCAGTATCCCTTTAATGGCTATATTGAAACCTTGTTTACACGGAAGACGTCCATATGTTTGTCCACTACTCATTACACTTGAACAGAACATGTGTTGGTATCTGGGCAGGGTTTAAACATGGCTCTGCCGCTCTAAAAAACATGTCCACACGGGGTCGCGTCAGTATTGTATATGGCTTTATTAAAACATTATTAAAACTCTTGGAGTAAAAATAACAGTCCAATATCCACGAAACATTTGTTAGATCAGTTGTTCTTGAATGAATTTATTGGCCGAATATCTTAAATAGTTCCGGTTCCTTGCAAAATATTTCCGCCATGTGGCGGGTAAGTATGCTGTATATGGCTAAGTTAAAAAAGTTTACGTTCTTTTGGCTACATTTATTGGTAAGAACATTTGTCAGAATAAAACCTAAGTTACATATTTCCTAGTATGGCTGACATAACTGGCACAACATAAATGAAATGCGGTAATGCGAATGTTGCGATGTTATTTTGATGTCAACACACTCTCGCATGCTGGTAATTTTGAACGATGTCGCGACTATGCCTGAAATGAAATCGATAGGGATTCACTCGACTTTCCTCTTCAAACAAACACTCTTTTTGGTAAGTTCTACTATTACCATTTTTTAGAAAATTTCAAATACCAGAGTATCCATCGTATTAAAAATATCATACGAATAAATGAGTAGCGCAATCATTTAAACAGCAAAATGAAATTGCCTGTTAGAATGTGCAACCTCCACATCTTAATATGTAACAGCCACAACTATATGTGACATATTTTATAAAAGTATATTTCGGTTTGTCTCAGTAAGGCATTCCCTTTTTATGGCATTCGTGTACGCTTGTCTTAAGCGCAACTAGAAATGGCATGTATTTTAGCTCACCTGATCACATATTGGTCATGGCGGGGGGCTTTGTGATTACGTGTTGTCCGTCTTCCGTCAGTCGCAAGACGTTGTGATCACCAAATGTCGTCCATAAAATACAAGTTTTTCACAACAATACAGACCTAAAATGATTTATACACTTATTTGGGTTACACATGATTTTTTAAAAAGCTCGTGCGTCAAGACCGTCCAGAAATCGTTTAAAATCGGTTAGAAAGCGAACATTTGACATGTGCTCGTGTGGGAATTTGAAATACAATACTTATTTATTTAGATATTTGAGTGATCTTGTACTTGAAGAGTTAATGACATTAAAGTTATGGATGTCAAATGTTGCTAAATAAAACTGTGATGTTAAAAGCCTTGCTGTTGAAATATTGAATTCCGTGTTTACAGTGGAAGTTGTGTGATGGGTGGGGAACATATAATCTCAATGCACAGTTTATTCGGGAATTGTAAGGGAAACTGGATTTGTTTGTGAGATTAGTGTTGCTGTATATGTTGTGTTTGTTTTTCTGATGGCGTGTTCAGACATCGACTGTGCTTATGAGGACGTCGACAATATGGCTGAACATCGTTGAAGTTGTTTTTCAGTTACTGAAGAATAGTTCAAGATGGATTGAACATTCTTATGACCTGTAATAGCCATACTTTATGTGGGAGACACTTCGTGGCCTCGAAGCTTCTGGACAAGATATTTTCGTGCAGACTGGTTTGTGTTACGTTTGCCCTCAGGAAAATTTGCTGCCACCGACATGTGTTTGAGCATCTTTCCTAGATTGATCTCTACAAGGCGTTGTATTTTCGTCGTCATCGTAAATAAATGAAATAAAATATATAACAATAAGGCTTACGTTGTGTTTTATTATTGATTTGTTTATTTTATATAATGCAATATAATTCTGAATTGATAATAATTATAAATTCATTTTTATGCCTATGAGGTCGCTGAAAATTTTAGTTTCACATGAACTTTATGAATGAGGTAAAAAAGTAGTTCCGTCTTTAAATTGCAATCGGAATATATCCTGATATAAAAATAGCGATAGTATAAAGTTGAAGTTTATACGATCGTTGTTATGCTATCGATTTTCATCTGGTAATAGGATAAAATCTATTCCGACGCTCATGGCTACTTAGGTAAATAACGTAATATGATTGGTACTGCCTTTAAAAAAACGATCGCTTATCTAGCAATTCAATAGTATTATCCATGTACTTGTGAAATTATTGGCAACGAAAATAAGTGTAACCCGTCAAAGGTCCTATTATGAAACCCCCATTAAATTAAAATTAGACTATATTTTGTCTAATTGTTCGATTTTGGAACGGATTCCGGCAATCTATGGACTGGTGAATATAGGCTATGTAATTGACTTTCTGAAAGTAAAATAATCAATGTCCCCTCTAAACCGGAATCCTCTCTAAACCGGAATTTCCTGTTGGTCCAGGGGTTGTCCGGTTTAGACTGGTTCCACTGTACTACAGAGGTTTATTTAGAGACTGTATCACATACATGGTTGCATAAGCTCCGCTGTAGAAGCCGGAGCACATTTCATGTAGTGTATCATTATGTACATAAGGGGACATACTTTTAAAGTTTAGATTGTGCTTTTTAACAACACATGGAATCCATATGTTCTTTTCATTAACTTTTTGCATTATGGGCACTCATACACAACTGACTGATTAATGTCCTAAACAAATTCACTATCACAATGTTCATCCTCGTCATCACATGACACAAAATCCGCATAAGACATGTTGAAGAAACACAGAAAAGTCACTTAATAACTTGATCGATATGCTAAATATCGGAGAATGGCACAGTATACGGGTCTGAAGATTTCTATACATATACTCTTGGTGGTAATGTTATTTATTATTGGTAAAATTGTGCATTGAATTAAGCGGTAATTTAAGAGAGCAAAGAACACAAACAGCAGATTAGAGCAGGCCAAGAACAGATTATCTCCAATCGAAGAAAAACTTGTTCAGAGCCTTATACAAATTATACTATTATAAGTAAATGTCAAATTATTTATACACTTATTTGGGTTACACATGATTTTTCAAAAAGCTCGTGCGTCAAGACCGCCCAGGAATCGTTTAAAATCGGTTAGAAAGCGAACATTTGACATGTGCTCGTGTGGGAATTTGAAATACAAGACTTATTTATTTAGATATTTGAGTGATCTTGTACTTGAAGAGTTAATGACATTAAAGTTTTGAATGTCAAATGTTGCTCAATAAAACTGTGATGTTAAAAGCCTTGCTGTTGAAATATTGAATTCCGTGTTTACAGTGGAAGTTGTGTGGTGGGTGGGGAACATATAATCTGAATGCACAGTATATTCGGGAATTGTGAGGGAAACTGGATTTGTTTGTGAGATTAGTGTTGCTGTATATGTTGTGTTTGATTTTCTGATGGCGTGTTCAGACATCGACTGTGCTTATGAGGACGTCGACAATATGGCTGAACATCGTTGAAGTTGTTTTTCAGTTACTGAAGAATAGTTCAAGATGGACTGAACATTTTTATGACCTGTAATAGCCATACTTTATGTGGGAGGACATTCATGGCCTCGAGGCTTCTGGACAAGATATTTTCGCGCAGACTGGTTTGTGTAACGTTTGCCCTCATGAAAATTTGCTGCCACCGACATGGTGTTGAGCATCTTTCTTAGATAGACCTCTTCAAGGCGCTGTCTCAAAAAACACAAACACTGACTAGAACAACCATCTTTGGTGCGCGGCACCAGGTAAAATGGATCATCGTCTTTTAAAACTCCATCTGGTCGCTTTGACGAATAAGCCGTGTACATGGCAATTGGGTCACGAAGAGAATTTACCCCATTTATCTTGGGGTTGATCTTCCTTTAGTCGACCAGATTCTCACCAGTGCGAGTTTTTGTCTGCCTCTCACGAAACTCTATGCATTCATCACCCTCTGCAGTGGTTCTCAGCCTCACATCTCCCCATCTAAATATAAGGTATGCTTTGTGTTTTGTTTAGTTTATGGTACACATCTTCTTTTCTATTATTGCTTTTTTTAAACTTAAAAATAAAAAATACATAAAAATACACACACAAATAGAGAAACAACAGTTGTTTTACCAGTTTTGTGAAGCGGCCTTTGTTACCCGATTCTGTGAAATAATGAGTCGCGAACTGATCGAAATTAAAAAAAATAGTCGCGAAATCGTTAAAATTGTGAAAATTTGAATCGAGATTTTTCTATAATGTTGAATATTTGATTTGCGAACTTCTTAAAACTGTGAACATTTGAATAGCGATTGTAATAAATTTGTGAAAAACGGCCATTCTCACAGAAGTTAAAAAGCCCTGAACAGTGCAATATTAATATTTATGGCTTCCATAAATTAAAATGTTGCTTTTTATTATTTTGAATGGCGCGCCTTAAAACAGGTCTGTCAGTACAATATCAGCTGCTCGCTAGAGTTATTTTCGCTAGCATTTATATAATATATTGATAATATGTGTAAATCAATTTAGATGACGTAGTGTACAAATTTGCATTTACAAACTGTTAAAACCTCAACAATTAAAAAAAATCAATTTTACTGACAATGGACACTGAAAATGGACAGCGAAACCCCTGTAAATAATTTGTCACACTATGAGTATCATAAATTAATAATTTTATTTGAAACATTTTTTTTTGCATTGGCTTTTTTATCGAAAATTTTATTTGTTAAAAAATAGAGTAGGTTTTCAATAATAAAAAACATGTTATTTGAGCTATCACTAAAGATTGAAACAATTCATTTTGATAACATAGAGTTACCCACCTCAAATTGTGTTATTCAGTTGTCCCTCTTAAGCCAAAGTGGAAACTGTTATTAAGCCACATTGTGTTTAGAAGGGCACATGGAATGTGTGGACGAAGCCAAGCAGTTTCCCAAGTCTGGTCCTCACCGTGAGAGGTTCAGCTTTCCCCGATTGCCTTAGCCCTGTATACAGCAATGTTCAACTGTTCGATTATGTGAAGGTATGCATATTAGAGGTGGTGTTCTGCCTTACATTGCAAACATCCATCGGGCAACTAAAATAGCTTAAATTGTTTGTATTAACCTTTCATTAAATAATCCAGTCAAATATATTTATTTGTGTTATTTACATGTTAAAAACATAACTAGAAATACAGAATATATGCTAGTTATTGCCCCCAACTGGTTTCACCGAAGGGGCCTAATGGTTTGCGCTCTGTGTGTCCGTCAGTCTGAGAGTCTGTCACACTTTTCTGGATCCTGCGATAGCTTCAAAAGTTCTTCATAACTTTTCATGAAACTTGAAACATTGATAGATGGCGATATGGCTATAATGCACGTAATTTCATTTTGTGCCTACGTCGAAAATTCTGGTTGCTATGGCAACAAATATATAAAAGAAATCTGACATTGGTGGAGCCGGTAGGGGACATATATTGTTGGCAATAGTCTTGTTAGAAATGCTATGAATAATTCCAATAGTTTATGCATTTATTTGGATACATTTACTTTCATTTTTAATATCTTTATGTTAATCTCGTTCTTAAGGCTTTTCTTTTTTTGCATTGAAGATTTCACGAGTCAGCGCAAAGTCTGTTCCGGAACAGGACATAATGCTGTGTGGAAAACGATGACGACGGAAATTACGATCCAACGAGCTTGAGAAGCCCCTCAATGAACTCGGTTCATAGTCCGACCCATCCGTTTAGTTAGAGAGGGGATGAATCTTGCCACATAGTGATTTAACTGATGAACGGGAATTTCATGTATTTGCTTTGTTTCGCCTTTTTTTGGAAGATATCTGCGAAATTTGTTGATATCAGCAAATGTTTTTTTGCTGTGTTTTTATTTTCTTTGTCAGTGATAAATTTATTGACATGTTCAATGTTATCATCCTTAAACTCATTGCTTTTTGAAGTTTCTTGCCTGATTTAATCCTTATTTTGACCACTTATGGGATTGTTCTCAGAAGCTAGATTGCCAGTAGCAGGTTTTTCCAGTTCATGGTCAAAATCAAACATCATTCTGGCATCAAACCCAAATTTTGCCTGAAAGTCTTCATATGAAATTTCAACAACATCTTGTGTATTTGCAGTTTGCTCATTGAGTTCAGTTTCAAAGTCACTATCCTCTAGTATTAAATTCAAATTTGGATATTCAATATGATCAGACATATTTGTTGAATTTTGTTCTGTTGCAGACAGCAATTTTAGTGCAGAATATTTACATCATAAATAAATGAAATAAAATATATAACAATAAGGCTTACGTTGTGTTTTATTATTTATTTGTTTATTTTATATAATGTAATATTATTCTGAGTTGATAATAATTATCAATTCATTTTTATGCCTATGAGGTCGCTGAAAATATTAGTCTCACATGAACTTTATGAATGAGGTAAAAAGTAGTTCCGTCTATAAATAGCAATCGGAAAATATCCTGAAAATAGCGATTGTATAAAGCTGAAGTTTATACGATCGTTGTTATACTATCGATTTTCATCTGGTAATAGGATAAAATCTATTCCGACGCACATGGCTACTTAGGTAAATAACGTAATATGATTGGTACTGCCTTTAAAAAAACGATCGCTTATCTAGCAATTTAATAGTAGTATCCATGTACTTGTGCAATTATTGGAAACGACAATTAGTGTAACCCGTCCAAGGTTCTATTATGAAAAACCGCTTAAATTAAATTTAACCATATTTTGTCGAATTGTTCGATTTTTGAACGGATTCCGGTAATCTATGGACTGGTGAATATATAAAGTTAGCGAATTATGTCATTACACTCAGGCTAGTTTACCATCAAAAAAGGAAACGTCTATCAACTTGTGTCGTAAGAAGTAATATATCAATGTATAATCGTTGCGTGTGCATACACATCTTGAGAATTAAGTTATGTAAATTGTAAAATGAATATTGTTATTTAGAGTAAGTAGATACATATTTATTTAGTCCAATGTCAAATTCAATTCCATGCATAATGTAAACGAGTTGTTCATTGAAACATGTCATTTTGATTATATTATAGAGATTACATATGAATTATGGAGTGCAAATTATATTTTGAAAAATGAGGAAGATGACGTCAAAATGGCTGCCGATATCAAGATAACTCCTCAAAACTTGCTGCGAAAACCAGGATCCAATCCAAATTTTGCTTTAGAATACTAAATGTGTGCACATAATTACAGTCTTGTATGATGTATTGGGTAATTTGTTAGAGTAACAGTCATAGGTGAGTCAGTATTGAATGATGTGGGTAATGTGTCAGACTTACAGTCAAATAAGAATCAGTCTTGTATGATGTAATGTGTTGGCTTACCCAACATATTTGCGTGGGGTAGTGTTAAAGGCGTGTGCCTAGGAACCGGGAGAACAAGTTTGATTACCTTTGTGGTAGAATTCTTTGAGCTCCTTCGAATGACTCGAAGTAATGGTTCAACCCAGGAAGCGGACTCAGGAGTTTCAAATAAGCCTGAGGCTTTTGGTTCAATCGAGCTTGAATAGATAGGTATAACTATTTCCTATCACGCTTTGGCCCCTAGTTGGAGAGTATTATAACGTTCTTTCCAAAATCATAATACAAGAGTACTGGTATTGTTTCTGAATGTTATGCTGTTCGATTCAATGAATATATGTTTTGTTAAGGAAAACAATGTGAACAATGTAACACAAATACATTGAACAATGATTTGTTAATGGCTTCCAATGACAATTATTGCGATTGGACAACATAGTAGAACATATGCGTCTCCATTTTGGAAAACTAGGCTAAATGCATGTGTGCAAAGTGTCGTTTTATGTAAGACTCTGCAGTCAGCACAGGCTAATTACGGATGACACTTGCCAATGACTTAACATTTATTAAAAACGAGACATCATTTTAATGAAAACATCATTGAAAGCAGAAAGTGGACTGCACATGATTATCTGGCATAAAACTACTCAGATGTATTAAATCCGGTTTTCCTAAATGTAGGCTTATATAATTGAAAAGTGTACTTAATTTAAACAGGTTACAATGAGTTTGTCCTGTTTTGACAAAGCAACTCTTTTATCTGATTTTTAAAAATTATTTCCTGATCTTTAGCAGTGAATTGTTTTTTGTTGGAAAATAATTTTTGGTTTGCTGCTTCTTGCAGACACGATTGAGATATTAAAGGCCCCGAATTCCACATACGATGTTGAGCCAAATATGAAGATTGTCATTGCCATAGATGTCATCACGGACCCAGACTGGCAGAACAAGATTAGCTACAAATGGTTCTGGTACTTGCCAGTTACCACGTCGACCGGTGACCAGATTATAGGTCAGTGTAGTCAGATCAACAACACGTTCATTTTGACCCTTAAACAATTGTTACAAAAGGTTTTTTAACTGATCTTTTTATGGTGAGAGGTACTTAATATCACATGAAAAGTGTACACAAATCGGCCTACTGGAAAGTTGTGTTTATGCAAGTATTGACTCACATTTAATGATATGTGTGTCTATGCTTAGGTTTGTGGCAAATAATTAATTAACCCTCTCCCACTCAGAAGGACAGTGAAAATGGCTGTTTGCAATCAGCATAAAGCTATAACTACCTGAAAGTAACTTGAAGACGGTTACGGCTTTATGCTGTTTGCTGCTCATGAGTTTTAAATGGTTGGAAACAAAGCCTTTAAAACTTGAATCCAATAAATTTAACTTTCTAAGAGACTACACATGCATCAAAATATGTATCCAAGTGGTAAAGGATCATCAAACTCGGTATCCCAGAACTTTTCTAGACTGTTATTTCTGTCATCTACAATTTTGAATAACTTGCCACGGACTTCACCCTGTGGAGAGTGCCGATCACATAAAAAACATATCTAATGCTTAGAGGTTAAAGGTCATGCTTTTGAGGTTAAAGGTTAAATAAAAGATGATTATACAAAACATGTATGGGCTTCATCATATATTGGGATATTATAATTTTATTTCCCACACATTTTCACTGTTGGTTGTGACATGTTATAGTGTTTTATCCAGGCCTCATCAGCTGGCGCCCCGCAATGCCTAAGTTTTCGGAGCGCCACTCTACCCCTTACAAAGCCCATTAGCGCGATGTGCCATTTTATCTAGATCCATATGTTTAAAGTCTTATCTGATTTACAATCGTTTGTTATCTCGGTGTCCCGCAAACATGCATATTAATGCATGACTGCGTATGACGCAATGAAAGAGGGCCTATGACCCGAAAAGTGCTTTAAAAATCAAAAATCACCCCGTAGCATTTAATTGCGCGAGTTGGTATAAGCTCCAAATATGATATGTTATCTCTGCCTACGTCATTTGTGCGATGCATACGTCATTTTGATTGGCTAAGCGGCATTATCAATGGAAACCAATCAGAAAAAGGAGTTTGTTCTTAATAAAACGGCTTGGGTTTTGTGTTAACGAATTAATGATAGTCACTCAAATTTCTTAATGACAAACTTCGACGACCCAAACTTTTTGCACAGACTATTTATTTGAAATAAATCAGCAATAATAATACAGTCTTCGCGTATGACTGTTTTTTTTGTCTCACCTACATGGGGTACACATAATATTTACCTACATTAACGACTTTACGTAGTGTTATTCAAACTAAAATGATCCGACATTTTTTGTTAATATCAGAATATTCGTAAGACACAAGGCCGTAACGGTATAGATTGTAATTACTTAGAGATTAGCCGAGTTTCGAATACTGTATTTAACAAGTCAAACCCTCGCACATTTTAAAGAACTCTTATTTACATGTATAGCAATTTTAGCTCATCCATTTTTTGGAAAAAAATGAGCTATTGTCATCACCTGAGCGTCGGCGTCTGCGTTGGCGACGGCGTCTACGTCTGCCTCTGCGGCGGCGTCAGGTTAAGTTTTCTGTTTAGTTGCATTTTTTCTCATGAAGTATCCAAGCTACTGCATTCAAACTAAGTACTCTTACTAACTGTTATGAGGGGACTGGGCAGGCAAAGTAAAGGTGTCATTTAAACGGAATTATGACCCTTTTTTTACTAAGTAACTATGAATTTTTTTTTGTTAGAGCCACTTTACTTCTTAAGTATCAAGGCTATTGCTTTCAAACTTTAACTACTTTCATACTACAATGAAGGTACTGTACCTGGCAAGTTGAAATTTACCTTGATAATTAACTTTGGCTAAAATTGTCATAACTTCTTTATTTATGATCAGATTTGATTCATACTTTAACAAAACAACACTTACCTGACATACCATAATAGACTCCATCAAACCATCCCCCACGCTTCATGCTAGAATCCCTTACACCAAAAATGATTTTCCCCATGATTTCCTTAGTTTGGCAAGATCATCTAATAAATGACTATACCCTCACTCTATACTACCCTCTCAACCCCCAGACCACTTCGACCCACCGATAAAAAACTATTTCTTTTTTAAACATGGTTTAAAAAAACACAACTAATTTCATTATTGTATTTTTGAAAGACCGTCTAACCATTTCACGCAAGAATCCCCCCACAAAAAAGATGCCTTTTTTATTGTGTTTCTTATTTGTGGAAGATAATGTAATAAATGACCACACCACCACTCTATACATCCCTCTCCATCCTCAAACCTCATTCCTTTTGTATTGAAGTTTTGAGATAGGTCCTTAAAATTTAAAAACAAACAAATGAGCAGTCTGCACCAGCTAGGCGGTTCTCTTGATTTAGTATTTAATGACTACTTATTTCATGACTGGCAAACCGGCATATACGTGTCCCGCCGTTTGTTTAACTCTCATTGTCACGAGGAACACGCGGATATATAACGCTGATTGAAACTTTCTTTGTTCAATGCTTCATTAATTTATGAATACAGACATGATTAATAGTTAAAAATGGCATTTAGTAAAGGCATTACGAAACATGTGTAATTAGGTTAATTCAGGGACGTATACCAACACGTATACGTCCCAGGTTCACGTAACCTTTTCATTTGAAAACGACAAGTGCATTCGATATTAATGTCATGTCATTGAGAAAATTCGAAGTACGCTAAACATAAACATCCGGAAAGATTACTTTCAAATAAGTTCTGCCATGATCAGTTTAAGCTGTGATTAAAAGTTTTAAAAAGTTGAAAACATCTAATGTGCCTTTTGTAAGAGAATCGCCGTGTGCAATGCCTTTTTCAAGTCATTCGCCATGCCCTTCTGCCCTTCTAAATTCTACACTACATGTTGTGATGCTAGCACTGTAGGATTCTGAATTTCATTGTTACTTCAATGATATATCTCACTTGAAAAATAATTTTATAATTCCAAATTTCGTTCTTTGTAGCTTAACCAATATTGTTACTCTTGAGAACAGCATGTGATTCTGAATTTCGATCTATGTAAATCACCAATATTTCTACCCTTCAGTGAAGCAGCACTTCCATCTTTGATCAGTATTTCTAGCTGTTACTGACCAACAAGTGGATTAATTTCTGGTTGTTCACATATAGTGGCTTAAAGATGATTTCTTCATGTATACATCTATGTTAATTGTTTTTGATAAATCGTTATGTTCATTGAATGTTACTCACTGATATAACTACCTTACAGAGAAGCAGCCACTCCCACCCACCTCCAGCTATGACAAGTACTTCAAGCTGTCACTGTCGGGCAAGGAGCTGACCTTCACCATACCCGACGTGAAAACACCTGTAATTGCGGACAAAACGGCCGAGTATGATCTCTACCAGGACCTCACGGATGACAGGCTCTTCTCCATCAATATCAGTCACAACTTTGACCATCGAGTGGTGAACTTCACTGTGAAAGGAAAGGAGCTGGACATAAAAAGTAGGACTTTATTTTTTTCGAATATTGCAAGGTTGTGTAGCCTCCTCCTTATATCTGAATTCCAGCTTTTCACTTTTGCATCATTAAACTTGTGTACGTTGACGCGACTATGAATATAATCTTAATTGAAATTCCACACTTTCTGTTTTAATAAAAATGTGTGTTATTTCAAGGTCCGCATACCAATACGTTGAAATAACATGTGTTGAACAATGATAACCTTAATTTAAATATTTTCACAAAGAAATTGAGTATGCATGTATAATTGTATAAATCCATGTTTATTTCATTCAGAACTTTATCGGATTTAAACAGGCTGGCTGGAATGCATTTATTTAGAATGGTCTATGCGGAGCGAGTGTTCGATGGCATTGACGGGGTCGTCTATATAAATTGACAATTGCCGCATAGACAAACACGTCACGTCTATGCGGTGACACGCCAATGCGGTTTCACATCCATGTCAGTGCAGGTTTCCGTAGGGCGATACGTTAATGGCTACATGTTTCACCATGCTTTAATGTATAACACTCATAGCTAAATACTTTTCCTGAGATCCCTGTAAAATAAGCGTATTCATCGACTACACATTATGTGACAAATCGCAAGACGTTGTGATAATCAAATGTCGTCCATAACATACAAGTACTTCACAACATTATATACCTTAACTGATTTATACAACTATTTGGGTCACAACAGATTTTTGAAAAAGCTCTTCTGTCCAGACTGTCCAGAAATCGTTTAATACAATAATATATACACAAGTTTAACTTGTGCCACACATATGTATAACTCAATTGTTTCGCTTGAATTGGTTTTAAGTCAATGTGGTTGTCATTTTTGGGTTGTTGTATTTCATGTGCAATTGTAAAAACAAAAGAACTTCTATTTATTATAGCTCGATTTCATCGAAAGCCTCAGGCTTATTGAAACGCTCTCGTGTCCGTTTCTTGATTCTTTAACGATAATAAACGTGGTATTGTATTGGTACATTTAGTGCTGAAAGTTGAATATAATTTACTTATACTTAAGATTACAGACTATTTGATGAAATTATTCAAGAAGGTTTGAACGACGATCAGTTATACTTCATAATACTTAAATTATAGACATCGATTTAACGTTTCAAATGCTTGGAACTAACAAAATGTTACCGCTGTTGACCTCAGCATCGCTTGCTGTGGCCCAGCCAATAATATTTGTAAAGCAACTTTATACCTTTGCATGTGTTCGTACATGTACTTCCACCAAGTGAAAATCGTCAATAAATGCTCAATACAGATATGAATTGCGGTTTAATTATGTAGTGTATGGACTATTGAGCACCTGTCTAAAAGAAATAACATAGTGAATGTTAATCAGAATTGTTATGTTGAGTTTTATAAATCCTATGTATTAAGTGAAATGTGTTACCCATTTTTTTCTTTAAAATGTTGTCTGTGCATTAAAATTCCTTACTTATTTCTTTTGAAGTGGACTGAAGACAATTTGTTCCGAGGCTCATAGTTACTTAGGTTGATAACATAATATTAATTTATGATTTGTACTGCCTTTTAAAAACGATCTCTTATCTAGCAATTCAATAGTAGTATCCATGTGAAAGTGCAATTATTGACAACAACCATCAGTGTAACCCGTTCAAATGTAGCTATTTTTTGTCGAAGTGTTCGATTTGAGAACGGATTCCGGTAATCTATGGACTGGTGAATATATAAAGTTGCCGAATTATGTCATCACACCTAGACTAGTTCACCATCTAAAACATAAAACGTCTTCCACCTTGTGTCGTAATAAGTAATACATCAATATATAATCGTTTCGTTTGCATTAAAAACTTGATAATTGAGTTAAGTTAATTGTAAAATGAATATTGTTCTTTAAAGCTATTTGATACATATTAAGTGAGTCCAATGTCAAATTAAATTCCATGCACAATGTGAACGAGTAGTTCATTGAAACATGACGTTTTGATTATATTATACAGATTATATATGAATTACGGAGTGCAAATTATATTTTGAAAAATGAGGAGGATGGCGTCCAAAATGGCTGCCGAAATCAAGACGTGTTGCGTAAACCATGATCCAATCCAAATTTGGCTTTATAATAATAAATTTGTGCAAATACTTTCAGTCTTGTATGATGTATTGGGTAATTTGTTAGACTAACAGTCATAAGTGAGTCAGTATTGAATGGTGTTGTGGGTAATGTGTCAGGCTTAAAGCACAAATGAGTCAGTATTGAATGATGTAGTGAGTAATGTTTCAGACTTACAGTCATAGGTGAGTCAGTATTGAATAATGTAGTGGGTAATGTGTCAGACTTACAGTCGTAGGTGAGTCAGTATTGAATAATGTAGTGGGTAATGTATCAAACTTACAGTCAAAGAAGTGTCAGTCTTGTATGATGTAATGTGTTGGCTTTCCCAACATATTTCCGTGGGGTAGTGTAAATGGTGTATGCTAGGGACCCGGAGATCGAGTTTGATTACCGCTGTGGTAGCGTTCTTTGAGCTCCCCAGAATGACGCAAAGTAATGGTTCTACCCAGGAAGCGGACTCAAGAGTTTCAAATAAACCTTAGGCTTTTGATTCAATCGAGCTTGAATAGATAGGTATAAATATGTCTTATCCTGGCTGTGATCCCTAGTTGGACAGCATTAAAACGATCTTTCCAAAATCATATTACCAGAGTACCGGTATTGTTTCTGAAAGTAAGGCTGTTCGATACAATAAATGTATGTTTTGTTAAGGAAAACAAAGTCAACAATGTAACAAACATACATTGAACAAATATATGTTAAGGGCTTCCTATGACAAGTATAGCGAGTTGCTACTGAGAATTTTAAATGTGAACACCATATTAGAAGATATGAGTCTCAATTTTGGAAAACTGGGCTAAATGCATGTATGCAAAGTGTCGTTTAAAATGAGCCTATTCAGTCAGCACAGGCTTATAACGGATGACACTTGCCAATGACTTAATTTTAATTGAAAAAGAGACATCATTTTAATGCAAAAATCCATGAAAGAAGAAAGTGTTGTCCCTGATAATCATGTGCGGACTGCACATGCTAATCTAGGATAAAACTACTCAGATGTATTTAATCCTGTTTTCCAAGATTTAGGCTCATATAATTGAAAAGTGTAGTAAATGTTAACAGGTTACAATGAGTTTGTCCTGATTTTGACAAAGCAACTCTTTTATCTATTATTTTTAAAATAATTTCTTTCATTTTAGAAGTGATTTGTTTTTTGTTGGAAACTAATTTTTGGTTTGCTGCTTCTTGCAGACAATATTGAGATAGTAAAGGCCCCCAATGCCACATACGACGTTGAGCCCAATATGACGATTGTCATTGTCATAGATGTCATCACGGACCCAGACTGGCAGAACCAGATTAGCTACAACTGGTTCTGGTACTTGCCAATTACCACGTCGACTGGTGACCAGATTATAGGTCAGTGTAATCAGGTCCACAACACGTTCATTTTGACCCTTAACCATTTCTACAAAAGTTTTTTTTTAATATATTCAATGGTAGAAGGTATTTATTATAATTTGAAAAGTGTACAGAAATCGGACTGCTGGAAAGTTTTGTTCGTGCAAGTATTTACGCACATTTGATGATTTGTGTGTATATGCATAGATTTTGGGAGCAAATCATTAATTAACCTTCTCCCACTCAGAAGGACAGTGAAAATGGCAGTGTGCACACAGCATAAAGCTAGGACTGCCTAAGAGTAACTTGCAGTCGGTTACGGTTTTATGCTGTTTGCTGCTCATCAGTTTTAAATGATTGCAAACGAAACATTTAAAACTTTAATCAAGTAAATTTAACTTTCTAAGGGACTACAAATGCGTCCAAATATGTATCCAAGTAGTAAAAGATCATCAGATGCGGTTTTCCAGAGCTTGTTTAGACTGTTATTTATGTCATCTGCAATTTTGACTAACTTGCCTCAAACTTCACATAAAAAATCCAGGTCTATTGCTCAAAGATCAAGGTCATACTTAGAGGTCAATGTTTAAATAAAAAATGATTAAATAAAACATGTATGGGCTTCATCATTTATTGGGAAATTATATTTTTATTTCCCACACATTTTCACTGTTTGTTATGACATGATGTAGTGTTTTATCCAGGCCCAATCAACTGGCGACTCGCCATGCCTATTTTTTCGGAGCGCCACGCTATACCGTTCAAAACCCATTAGCGCCATGTGCCCTTGTATTTAGATCCATATGTTTCAAGTCTTATCTGCTTTTGCAATCGTTTGTTATCTCGGTGTCCCCAAAACATGCATCTTAATGCATGACTGCGTATGACGCAATGAAAGAGGGCCTATGACCCGAAAAGTGCTTTAAAAAACAATAATAACGCCGTAGCATTAAATTGCGCGAGTTGATATAAGCTCCAAATACGACATGTTTACTCTGCCTACGGCATTTGTGTGATGCATACGTCATTTTGATTGGCTAAGCGGCATTATCAATGGAAACCAATCAGAAAAGGGAGTTTGTTCTGAAGAAAACGGCGTGGGTTTGGTGTCGACGAATCAATGATAGTCACTCAGGTTTCTAAATGACAAACTTCGACGACCCAAACTTTTGGCACAGACTATTTATCTGAAATAAATCAGCCATTATTGTTATTCAGTCCTCGCGTATGACTGTTTTTTTTTCGCTCACCTACATGATGTACACATAATATTTACCTAAATTAACGACTTAACGTATTGTTATTCAGACTAAAATGATCCGACATCTTTTGTAAATATCAGAATATTCGTAAGACACAAGGCCGTAACGGTATAGATTGTTACTACTTAGAGATAAGCCGAGTTTCGAATACTGTCTATTACAAGTCAAACCCTCGCCTATTTTACAGAACTTTCATTTACATGTATAGCAATTTTAGCTCATCTATTTTTGAAAAAATGAGCTATTGTCATCACCTGAGCGTCGGCGTCTGCGTCGGCGTCTTCGTCTGCGTCGGCGTCCGATTAAGTTTTGTGTTTAGGTGCACTTTTCTCATGAAGTATTCAAGCTATTGCATTCAAACTTGGTACTCTTACTAACAGTCATGAGGTTACTGGGCATGCAAAGTAAGATAACTCTGGCTGGCATTTTGACATAATTTTGTGCCCTGTATATACATATAAAATTGAAAATTTTGTTAAGTTTTGTGTTTAGGTCCACTTTATTCCTGAAGTATCAAAACTATTACTTTCATACTTGCAACACTTACTAACTATAATAAGGAGATTGTGCATAAAATGTTATGTAACTCTTACTGGTATTTTGACAGAATTATGGACCCTTTATACTTTGAAAATTGCAAATTTCGTTGAGTTTTGTGTTTTGTTCCACTTTACTTCTAAAGTATCATAGCTATTGCTTTCATACTTGGAACGCTCGCTAACTATCATAAGGGTACTGTAAAGGACAAGTTGCATAACTCTTGTTGGCATTGTGAGGGAATTATGACCGTTTTTTACTTAGTAACTTTGAATTTTTGGTTAAATTTTGTGTTTAGATCCTCTGTTCTTCTAAATTATCAAGGCTATTGCTTTAAAACTTTAACTACTTTAATGCTATCATGAGGGTACTGTACCTGGCCAGTTGAATTTTTCTTTGACCTTTGAATGACCTTGACTCTTAAGGTCAAATTATTAAATTTTGCTTAAATTGAAATAACTTCTTTATTTATGATCAGATTTGATTAATACTTTGACAAAACAACACTTACCTGACATACCACAATATACTCCACCCAAACCATCCCCCACGCTACACCCCAGAATCCCTTACCCCAAAATGATATTTTTGTTCCAGTGTTCTCTAATTTGTGAAAAAATCATCTAATTATTGACTAAATACCCTCACACTATACCATCTTCTCAACCCCCGACCACTTCGACCCCCTACCACAAAAAAATATTCATTTTTTAAACATGGTTTTAAAAAACACAAATATTTATTTTCAATGTATTTTTGAAAGACCGTCCAAACATCCCTCCCAAGAATCCCCCCCCTTAAAAAAATGAGTTTTTTTCATTTAGTTTCTTATTTTTGGAAAATAATGAAATACATGACCACACCCCCACACTATACACCCCTCTCCACCCCACACCTCATTCCTTTTGTATTGAAGTATGGAGATGGGTCTTTCAAATTTAAAAAAAAGGCAGTCTGCACCCGCTAGGCGGTGCTCTTGTTTTGTTATTTAATTACCACCTATTCCATGGGTGGCAAACCTGCATATACATGTACCGCCGTTTGTTTAACTCTCATTGTCACGAGGCACACGCGGATATTTAACGCTGATTGAAACTTTCTTTGTTCAATACTTCATTAATTTATTAATACAGACATGACTAATAGTTAAAAAGTGGCATTTATCCATGGCTTTATGAAACACGTGGTATTTAGTTCATTCAGGGACGTATACCAACACGTGAACGTCCCTGGTTCATGTAACCTTTTCATTTGAAAACGACAAGAGCGTTCTATATGAATGTGACGTCATTGCGAAAATTCGACGTACGCTAAGCATAAACATCCGGAAAGTTTACTTTAAAAAAAGTTTTGCAATGATCAGTTAAAGCTGTGATTAAAAGTTTTAAAAAGTTGAAAACATCATATGTACCTTTTATAAGAGAATCGCCGTGTGCAATGCCTTTTTAAGTCATTCGCCATGCCCCTCTGCCCTTCTAATTTAAACACTACCATGTTGTGTTGCTGCACTGTAGGTTTCTGAATTTCATTGTTACTTAAATGATATATCTCACATGAGAAAATAATTTCATAATTCCAAATTTTGTTCTTTGTAGCTTAACCAATAATGTTACTCTTTAGAAAAGCATGTGATTCTGAATTTCCATCTATGTAAATCACCAATATTTCTACCCTTCAGAGAAGCAGCACTTCCATCTATGATCAGTATTTCTAGCTGTCACTGGCCATCAAGTGGAATAATTTCTGGTTGTTTACATATAGTGGCTTAAAGATGATTTCTTCATGTATACATCTATGTTAATTGTTTTTGATAAATCGTTATGATCATTGAATGTTACTCACTGATATAACTACCTTCTAGAGAAGCAGCCACTCCCACCCGCCTCCAGCTATGACAAGTACTTCAAGCTGTCACTGTCGGGCAAGGAGCTGACCTTCACCATACCCGACGTGAAAACACCTGTAATGGCGGACAATACGGCCGAGTATGATCTCTACCAGGACCTCACGGATGACAGGCTCTTCTCCATCAATATCAGTCACAACTTTGACCATCGAGTGGTGAACTTCACTGTGAAAGGAAAGGAGCTGGACATAAAAAGTAGGACTTTATTTTTTTCGAATATTGCAAGGTTGTGTAGCCTCCTCCTTATATCTGAATTCCAGCTTTTCACTTTTGCATCATTAAACTTGTGTACGTTGACGCGACTATGAATATAATCTTAATTGAAATTCCACACTTTTCTGTTTTAATAAAAATGTGTGTTATTTCAAGGTCCGCATACCAATACGTTGAAATAACATGTGTTGAACAATGATAACCTTTATTTAAATATTTTCACAAAGAAATTGAGTATGCATGTATAATTGTATAAATCCATGTTTATTTCATTCAGAACTTTATCGGATTTAAACAGGCTGGCTGGAATGCATTTATTTAGAATGGTCTATGCGGAGCGAGTGTTCGATGGCATTGACGGGGTCGTCTATATAAATTGACAATTGCCGCATAGACAAACACGTCACGTCTATGCGGTGACACGCAAATGCGGTTTCACATCCATGTCAGTGCAGGTTTCCGTAGGGCGATACGTTAATGGCTACATGTTTCACCATGCTTTAATGTATAACACTCCTAGCTAAATACTTTCCCTGAGATCCCTGTAAAATAAGCGTATTCATCGACTACACATTATGTGACCAATCGCAAGACGTTGTGATAATCAAATGTCGTCCATAACATACAAGTACTTCACAACAATACATACCTTAAATGATTTATACAATTATTTGGGTCACAACAGATTTTTGAAAAAGGTCGTCTGTCCAGACCGTCCAGAAATCGTTTAATAAAATAATATATACACAATTTTAACTTGTTTCACACCTATGTATAACTCAATTGTTTCGCTTGAATTGGTTTTAAGTCAATGTTGTTGTCATTTTTGGTTTGTTGTATTTCATGAGCAATTGTAAAAACAACAGAGCTTCTATTTATTTTAGCTCGATTTCATCGAAAGCCTCATGCTTATTGAAACGCTCTCGTGTTCGACTCCTGATTCTTTAACGATAATAAATGTGGTATTGTATTGGTATATTTAGTGCTGAAGGTTGAATATAATTTACTTATACTTAAGATTACAGACTATTTCATGAAATTATTCAAGAAGGTTTGAACGACGATCAGTTATACTTCGAAATACTTTACTTATAGACATCGATTTAACGTTTTCAAATGCATGGAACTAACAAAAGATTACCGCTGTTGATCTCATCATCGCTTGCTGTGATCCTTCAAATAATATTTGTAAAGCAACTTTATACTTATGAATTTATTCGTACTTCCACCAAGTAAAAATCGTCAATAAATGCAAAATACGGATATGAATTGCGGTTTAGTTATGTATTGTATGGAATATTTAGCACCTGTCTAAAATAAAAAAAAAAGTGAATGTTAATCAGAATTGTTGTGTTGAGTTTCAGAAATCCTATGTATTAAGTGAAATGTGTTACCCATTGTTTTTGCAAAATGTTGTCTGTGCATTAAAATTCTTTACTTATTTCTTTTGAAGTGGACTAAAGACAATCTGTTCCGATGCTCATGGCTACATGGGTTAATAACGTAATATTTATTTATGATTTGTACTGCCTTTAAAAAAGGATCGCTTATCTAACAATTAAATTTTAGTATCCATGTAATAGTGCAATTATTGGCAACAAACATCAGTGTAACCCGTTCAATGTCATATTGTGACAATCCGCTGTAAATAAGATTAAACTATATTTTGTTGATGTGTTCGATTTGGGAACGGATGCCTGCAATCTATGGACTGGTGAATATATGGTGAAGTCCTGGATTAGGTCATTACCCTCAGGTTAGTTCCATCTAAAAAAAGGAAACGTCTACCACATTGTGTCGTAATAAGTAAGATATAAATGTATGATCCTAGCGTTTGCATTAAAATGAACGATTGAACGAGTAGTTCATTGAACCATGTCCGTCACACAAGATTAATACTCTGTACTGTCGACTTTTTTAGACTAAATTATCGTTGTTTATTGACTTTGTATCAAATTGTACAAAACGCTTTAAGATAACGAATTCGTATGGATATGTTAGGTTGTGTGTTCGTGCCTATGCGAATTCGTTAATATTTGGTTGGCGTAAAAATTGATTCACATCTTAATAGCGACATGCTTTGGTTGATTGTCGTGTCGTAACCACAGTATGCAACAAAACGTCATTATTTTAAAACAATTTTAGCATAATTCGGTGATTCAATAATTCTTTAAATAATCGACTATTATTGCCAAAGAAGAAGGATGCAAATCCGTTCACAATTACGACCATATGGCTGATCGATTAATATTTGACCAGATTTAATAATATTTCGCTGCTGTATTTACACAAAACCCGGGAATGTTCAATACGATCGTACATAAAGCGGTTTTCCCCTTACGACGTTTGTAAACATATTTCCAAAGTTGAAGGCCCAATACATGGATTGGATATTTATCGTTTTGCTATGTTGTTACGTCCAGCAGCAGATAAATATTGTCAAAATCAATATTTGTATTTACTCACTAAACACTTCAGCCACGTCAAGAGGTTTAAAACCAATATGCTTACATATATTTAATATCCCCCACGTTCTCAAAATGAAACCATTTAATGTGACCAACATATTGTCAATTACAAAAACACACAACCATGCGGCGTTGAGATTCCTTTATAAAATCGACGGAATGCCATTAAACCGTCCAGTACGGGGTCGGTTACTTCAACACTTCAAAACTTCAACTGCCTTCATCACA
>NW_026273361.1:0-20000 GCF_020536995.1 Dreissena polymorpha | reverse complement strand
GTTGTTATTGTTTGTTTACACTATTATCGTGCTTGAGTACGTATGGACTAAGTGTTTTGATCAGCTATTGATGAACCGGTTTAAACAACAAATGGTTACACTGGTCATTCCATTGTGTTTATCCAGTTTCAATCATGTTTTTGCTTAATGTTGTTCGGTATATCAAGTGTCAATCATGTTTTGTGCTTAATGTTGTATTATATGTATAGTCTTGTAAAGCATAGCCAATTGGTCATATGTCTTTAATTAAAAACTAGCGGACACAGATTTATATCCTGTTTATGATTCTTAAGTTTCATTTCATCTACGTGTATATATTTGTTAAAAGCTGATTATTCGAAGGGAGTATTATTGCGTGACATATTTTGTGCTTAAATTAGAAAATAGCTTAACGTAAAATGTGATATACTTAAGGCAAACATTTTATAATCGCCATTGACCATAATTTGCATTGCACAAAATGCAAAATGGCGGACACTCGATAACATTAAAATGAATAACTGTCAGTCTTCTTGGATAAAATAATGTTCTTCGATATTTCATCATTAACTATTAAACTTCACACGTTTTATATTAAAAAACAATATAAGTAGGAGACATTATTTATTTTGTTATGTCAATAAAGATTATAAGTCGCCATATAATGTTTGCTTAATCTAACATAACAGCAGTTTCCTTAAAAGTTAGCGCACTTGACGAACTCATTGCGTGGATATTTAAAAAACATATTATTGAACACAAGTCAAAATAGCAGGCTGGTGGCAATAACGTTATTTAGCCGAATTGCTGCAATAAGGATCTGTTTTATTTTGTGAAGATTTACTTACAATGTCATAAGGTTGACTCAAAATATGTGTGCAAGTGTTCGACATAAAGATTCCACCAACAAACTACAAGCCCGTCGAATTTTTGCTGTCTTAAATTGTTTAAAATGGCAATTGTATCAAGTGAACTTCGCAAACATATTTTGACAGATTTTGATTCACGTCGAAGTAGTTGCTCTACACATTTATTATGTATTTAACTATATTTTCTTACAAGTCAACTTGCAAAATGCCGACTGGCGGTTAACTATAGCTGTTATTGGTTATGAGCACTGTTGTGTGTGTACACACACATATTGTATAATATAATTATATAATGTTTATGTTAAGCTACACTTTACTTAAATTCAATATAATCATAATCTCAGTTTTTTCACTTTACTCATTAAGCATGGAATAAACTTGCGTTACGCGATTACTAAATTTCTTTATTCTAACAATTAATTAGTCATTTATACTTATCATAATACAAACTGAAGATCATGTCAGAGATTTACTTAATTACATATAGTATACGAAATGGTAGCATTCATCGTTTACATAGTATTGATATGTATACAATGCAATGTATCCATCCAATATTTCGTCTTATTTTACTAATCAATCTTTTATTTTAAGACATTGTTCCGAATCTGACGGTTTGACAACAGCACAGTTACTATGTTTTCAAGCATATACTTTGTATTTGCGTGCTCTTTTTTTAGTTGCTGATCTTTTGCACTTTACTAACAGATTGGTTAGATAAAAATATAAACCGTATTTCTTTATGAATATTGCGTATATATTGTACATAGTGTTTTGTATCAGATGATTAAGTCCCTTCCCCGTATTTATTGACTATATTGGAATAATTATGTATATTTTGTTCAAAGCGTCTATGCCAACAAAATTCGTTTAGCTGTATTATACACATTTTAAAAACTAAAGTTAGTATCGCAAGTTTACAATAGTCTATAATTATGAACATATACTTGAATTAACAATAACTTTCTGAGAAAGAAACAAAACAACGTAGATCGTGTTTGTTGGACTTTTTTGTTGTAAACACCCAACCACATGTTAACTGTTTATATCTTCCGTTTTATTTTTATTTTTAATTGGTTTCTATTTTTTAGTATTTTTCTTAATGTTTATATAATCATTTCTTAAATGTTCTATTATTATTTCGACGTTTGTATATTGTTTGAATTGATGATTTCTTAAAAGTCTTAAAGGTTCTTATAAGTCTGATAATTTGTTTCGGGAATATAAGATGTTGGTTTTTACTCTCACGGTGGATGTATGAATATCATTCTTTCCTACGGTATATTACAGTATAATAAAAATAACCTCTTTCTTCAAGTTTGTGTTTGTTTGTTATAAGCCAAACCAACAGCTTACTGAACTTAGAAGGAGTAAGTATTCACACGATTATTGGTTTCAGGTTATGGGTCATGTACGTTTTTAAGTCACATTTGTGTGTTCATACTGTGAATGTTACGTCGATCTAAATCTTGTCAGATTTTATTACACTTTTAAAGAACACGGATAAGCTGAGTAGTAAACACTGGTAAAATGATCAAAGTACATGTAATCTTTCTTCAATAAGAAATAATTGTGTGAAGAAAGCTGCACGCACAAATGAAACACAAACTCGGTAACCATAAGGCATTTAGTCCAAATGAGATATCTCTAAACGTAAATACCATACCAGCTAGGTAATTATCATATATAAAGTCTTAATCAAAGTCAGTTGCAGCAGATACATACCGACAACACCATTGACACTCTCCATAGCAGTTAGTTGACAATGCGATAGCAAGTCTGCATGAAAATCAGCTACATGCAGATGAATACGGGCATACCATCATATAAGTTACACTATAATTACACGAGATCTTACTATAAGAAGATATGCATGAGTGTTGTTTGCTTTACAATACGCCATACACAGCACATTTAGAGAAGCAAATATATACTGCTATCACATATGTAACTCAACCAAAAGAAATACATTCATTTCATAACATGATATTACTATTCTATGCTGTAATCACATATGCTACTGTCTGAAAGAGCTAAATAAAAATATGATTTTGAGAGTCTCTACCGGCAAAACAATGTTACACCCTTCAAAGCTTTGTTACACCATGATATCGCCATTTGTTCTGGCATCACGAAAATGGTAATAACCCAAAAAGCTTTATAACATTAAGATTGTCCAGTCTATATTCATATTACAACCCACAGCAGCAATGTAAGAATTTGATATCGACACCTTTACTGACAGCTCCAATATAAAAATACAAAACAGATTTGCAATATGATAAAATAGTCTATACTGACTTCAAAATTTTTTATACTCGCTCCAGCTATATAACGTTATAGTATCTGTACTGGCATTACGCTTGTTAGACATCAATGCGGTTTGAAAACAAAATGATATCGCCAATTTTATTTGACATAACAGATGATGCTTCTCCCATAACAGCTGTTAAACAATGTGAAACCATATGATTCCATATGATTACGTTAGTCTATACTCACATTACAAATGTTACTTATAAAAACTTTGCCATATGAAATCGCCATTGTATATTAATATTACACAATGTTACTTCTCACAAGTTACATTATTAATTGGCCAGTTTATGCTGAAATCGCAAATGTTACTAAACAGCTACTTTACGATATCGCCAGTCTGAACCAACATCACCACAGTTGTATTTACTATCACAGCTATTTCACAGTTAGATATACCCAGAATATAATTGCATTACAGCTATTTCTCCACGCAATGGCTATGTAAAAATATGCTATCGACAGTCTTTACTGACATCTCAAATATCAATCCTAAAAACAGTTTACAATATAATATAACCGGATTTAATTACATCGCAAATGTTACTCCCAACAACATCGATGCTATAGTATAATATTGTAAGTGCAAGTTATATCACACATGTTTCTCTCCATAACAGCTATGAAACATTATGATATCGATGGTGTGTAATGATCACAAATGTTAGATATTAACATAATACATATTAAAAAGGAACATACTATAACAAATATCAATCGTGTGATGATTCATATATCATGCATTGGCTCCAGCCCCTGTCCTTAGCGCCATCTCATTGGCATTTGCTCTCTTTTGGACGAATACATAACTACCTATTAGATCCGCAAGAGACACATATGTTTGTGCCTGTAAATACTAGTATATGTTGAGCCTAATCGTTTAATGTAATAAAGGTATCAATATGTTGGCAATTGCCTGGTCATACAGGAAAAAAATATCAATTTGTTTTTTAAAACTCCACTATAGCACACCCTATACATGACGTTTCTGTTCATTTGCGGATACATTAATCTTCGCTTAATAGCAATACATTTCCTGATCTTAAGAATAATTTGAAGCTGTTGAAAAAAACTTATCAATCTACTTATCCTGTAGAAGTATCAATACATCCGGTCCTTAGCGTCAACTCGGCTCATTTATTACTGCATCGCCAAAAAGAGGTGTCATCCGTGATTAACGTCCGTGGATAATGGCAGTACTCAGTTGCTGCATGCAAACATTCGAGAGATTCGTTATACGCGGATTTTGTGCAATCTGGTATGAGGAGGCGCGTGAGTCTGTAGTTGTTTCGGTATGTATGAACTTTTGAAAAACGGCCGACTTATAGGGAATAAGGACGGCGAGATATACCGTTAGTCATCATTCAAAGTCATATATGGAATATAAAATATAACAAAGTGGCATAATTAATATATTATGATAAATGTAAACAATAGTTATTCTAAAAAAATATCATGAGCATTAAGTATTTAGATCAGTTATATTTTCGTCGAACAAGTAGATTACGTGTTTCGGTATACTAATTGACTATTTTTTATTGTTCAAAAGCAAACATATACATGTAAATCGTGTGGTCACATGTCGTAAGTATCATTTAACAACTCGCATGGATCAAGAAAATGTTTGTTATCATGCACTGATAGGCAGATGTTCTCAAATTTACAAATGGCTATATAGTATAAATACTATAATAAGCAAAACAAGAAGGGAGTGTTTTCCCGGGGCGTAGATCTGTCTGTGTAAGCTACGGTGCCTCATGTATAGTGTTCACGTCCGTATCTTTTATATTGCTAGAATGTCGTGTTATTTTAAAGAAATATTTAACGATTTTGTGTACCTCGACTTTAACTACAAAGATACTCATCCTACCAGTTTGTTCGGATCATTACTTTGTCTGGAATTGATGAATTTTGTTAAAATATTTAAGCTGAAGTACTAGGATTTATTAGCCAGAGTGTCACGACCAATACCATGATTTATATTTAATGACAATGGTAACATAATAGAAAAAAATACTTTAATTTTAAAAACATTGTCCTGCAAATATATTTTCAACATGATACACTTACTTTGCACACATTATAAGCATGATAGCTCGGATTGACACTTGTAAGACTAAGGTCTCTATGTCCAAGGCATTTATCATTTTAAAGATCAAATGTAAAATATATTTCATTGAACCTTACCAATGTGCTTGAAATATAACTTTTTCCAGCATGAATTTTTTTTTCAAACAAGCATGATCAGACAGAGTCTCGAAACAATACAGCCGTTCGAACATAAAGAGAATACTAGGTTAGCGTTGAATACAGAGAAGTTTATGTTGCGAGGCTTAGAACGCCGGAAGCGCGAGCCTTGGCGAGCGCTTTCGGTGTTCGAGCCGAGCAACATAAACTTCTCTGTATTCAACGCTAATCCTAGTATTCTATTTATCCCATTTGCTTTTTTCAACGTGACATTTAACATAAATAGATCTAATAACCTTAACAATAATTTTAATTCAGTCATAAAAGCGCTTAAAATCTGACAAATGTAACCATGCGTAGTGATATACATGTATTTGTTCTGGTACGCAAAATAGTCTTTAAAAAATTCACAAACAAACTGTAAAACAAGTAAAAATATCACCATATGCCTACATTCAATTTTACGCAGTATGCGAATTTTAACACATTACGACCGCGAAAAGAAGATTTTACTTTACTATAATTTATTTTATTTTCGAAAGAAAATGATCAAAATCCAATATGGCGGCCATTACTCCTGACAAAATGCTGTCGATGTCAACATACATGTACACCATCGACGACCTAGTTCTGGCTACCATTACTTTAAATGTCGCTTTTTATGATTTTTGACTGGCGCGACTTTGTACAGGTCTGTCAATACTAAATAAACTGTACGCTGAAGTTTCTTTAGCTATCGAAGACCTTGACAATTTTGACGAGTAAACAGACAATTGCAGCGACTGACACTTTATTTGACAAAATATACAGGGCAATACGTTTTCCGACTTCGGACAACGAATTTCAGGACGCGCAGAACGTGTTTTTTATATAATGTTATGGGTATGCCGTGTGTGATCCGATGCATGAATGGCGCCCATGTTAAAATCATTTCCCCGAGATCAGGGAACGACAAAAGTACAATCAAAAATCAAAACATGTAAGAACTAGTATCTTACCTTTAATTATCCTTTAAAATCCATCTAATAATCCATTTAACTCAATTATTGACGATTTTGCATCTAGGGTCTTTAATAATTATTTTAGCATAGTTAAATAAAGACCCTTATGCCATTCTATCACTTTATTCAAATGAGTTTATGAACGCGATAAACTTTCTTCTTCGTCACACGCTACGTCATATACTCTACATTACTGCTGTTCAAATGAACCGGAGCAGTTTATCTAATAATAGCCGTTGGTAAACTCGGTTGCATTTGCAGATTTCTGCATATAAACATAATTATGTTTAAACTTGCACAATGTTTTATTTATCTATGGTAAATGCCCTTATTGTACGAAAAAATAATCTAATATATTAATACACAAAGAATGGAAAACATTCAAGTACACAACAGATGAATGAGTAGAAAATACCCGTGTACAAATGGGACGTTCCCAATTCCAGTGTGGTGCTATTTTTACCATCTTATACTTTACACAGCTCTATGCCTAACGTGAATTAAATAGGAAAGCAAACATAGCAGATTATTCATGAACTGTGCGATATGTGTATGGCTTGTTGTACATTCTTAATATTTAAGTTAAATGTCAAAGTATATGCTTTGGTTATAAACAATGCACATTACACTAAATAATGTCATATGACTAGATTTAAAGGTTGAAGGTCGTATAATTTTGAAGCTCAAGTTTTGTCGACTTTGTTTCTTATGAAAAATCATTCAGTGGTAAAGTAAATATAAATAAAAAAATAACAAAACAAAAATCGTGTAATTTTATATTTTATTTCAACATTTCTTTTGGTGAATATGTCATATATATTTTTTTCTGCAAAATATGCACATTTTCTTTTCATGGGTGACCTTAAAATTCGATCAATGAACCAAACAATATCGACCTAATTTTAGCGCATATCGCATGACGTCATTTAAAAAGTAGTCCGTGCACGCGACAGGTATATTCCACAGTGTTGAATACAAGCAAGTATATTCCACAACGTGTTATACCGTCAATGTCGCGGTGAAAATGGGATAAATGCCATGTTCACGTGTCAAGGTCCTAGGTCAAGTAACAAATCAACCTTAACACTTAGCACTACAGAATATGTATTGCTAACCATGGGCTAATTTCAAACGATTTGATAGAAGTGATTAACATGATTCGTCGGTATGTCGTGTGCAATACATAGACTGTTAAGTCAGAGATCAAGACCATAATGCTAGGTCAACGATAATTAAAGATAAAACATAACTTTTTTGTAGCCTAACAATGATAAGGATCGATGGATTTTAAAAATAACTTATCAGAAGATACTTTCATTATGGTTGATGGACTTATTAATGCCATGACCAGGCCAGTAGGCCTAATTTCAAGGTCAACAATTAAGGCAAATTTTAATATATCATTTCATATGTTCAATTTCGATCAATTTTAATTGTGATTAGCAGATATTAAAATTATTTCAAGATAAAGAGTAGCACGCAATAATCGGGTCCCAATTTATGAGATCAAAGTCAAGGTCACTGTTCACGGAACAAAAATCTTTGTCCAAATTAAATTACGATTTTCAGTATGATTTTTTCTTATACTTGTACTTATACTTGAAGTGAAAGGTGTGGTGAGAAAGTGTTTCATCCAAGAACCTGGTCCAAGGTAAAAGTTTCGATGTCTGTGATTTGATTCTGAAATAAACCGGTATTACTTGCGAGTTACTTTGTCCAGCATAGACGGATTTTATATTAACATTGAAGAAGTGGCACATTGCTTGGCGTAGTAAGATGCGTAACAGCTAGTTCAATCACAACATTTTAGGTTATATATATAAAACAAAGTACTGAAGATAAATAATATTTTCACACGACCTGGTTAAGTTGGAACATACACAGGTACCGAATGGGAGTGGTAAACGCAACACACTGCCTCTGGTTCAAATGAAAAGTTCTAATGGGAACCAAAATAAACCGATTTGTCCACTCAGATGAGATGAGATACAAGAAAATTTTAACGAAACAAGACTAGTGATTAACACAAGTTTGGTTATTGAGTGGATTGGCTTAAACGAGACGAATGAGTGATATAGACGTGTGAGTGCAACGAGGCGAGACATGTTTGTCATTATTTATCGGCGAAATATTATTTATTAAACAAAAAGCATTTGAATAGCATATTAACCTGACACTTGATGTAATCTGGTTAAGAATGTTGAATTGTTTGCCCTTAAACGTTACCAATATATGAAGTTAAGGCTAAGGCAATTAAATATTTACTTAACATCATAAGAAAATCTGTTGAAATTGTGTATTGAGTCTCGTTGAACATGTGTGTGGCCTACATAAATACTTTAACACAGCACGAAATGGAAATATTGAATAACCGTAACATGTCTAGCCAAACTTTCACTATTAATAGTAAATGATAGAGAAACTAAAAATGTTCTTTTTTAAATGAGCTTAATGCATTTTGAGTGTATGCAGCATTGTAAAAAAAAGTGTACTTTATGTCTTTTATTTTTTCTGAATTACCCTATATGTTGTATATATAATTATTAGCTTTCCAAATAACACATAAAGGTTGTGTTTATACCTTATACCTTTTTTTTCAGAAACGTCATGCATTTTTTAAATACTCATTAGCCAATAGCTATACCAATGTATTATTTCGTAACTGCAAATGCAAGTACACGTGTGTTGTTATAAGCTGGCATTGACAAATGTAGTATTGATGGAAAATTATGACACATGCAACTTCCGGACGAAACACAAATCAAACAAACAACAAATTTCCCGTATACATAATCACAAGCATTTAACCTAATCTCTCCAATAATTGTTTATACAGATAACATCTTGAAACAAATTCATATTAAAGACCTATTATCAATCAAAAGTGTTGCCTTAAAAAAATAAAAAGCTACTTAAATATAAAGTAATGGCCCTAGTTTTTTATACGCTCGTTAAAAAATCGGGACGTATAATAATTTCACCTTTGCGGCGGGCGGGCGGGTTGGCGGGAGGGCGTGCGGGCGGCGTCCACAGCAGTGTCTGCTCTCTAATTCAAACAGTTTTCATCCGATATTCACCAAACTTGGTCAAAAGTTTTTTCTAGACAGTATCTAGGTCAAGTTGGAATATGGGTTATGCCGGGTCAAAAAATAGGTCACAGGGTCACTTAGTGCATTTCAAGCATTTATCTTGATGTTCGCTATCTAATTGAAGTAGTTTTTATCCGATCTTCACAAAACTTGGTCAGAGGTTGTATCTGGACAATATGTAGGTCAAGTTCGCATATGACTCATGCCAGATCAAAAACTAGGTCACGGGGTCACTTAGTGCATTTCCAGCATTTAGCATGGTGCCCGTCCTGTAATAGAAGTAGTTTTCATCCGATAATCACCATACTTGGGCAGAAGTTGTATCTAGACAATATCTAGGTCAAGTTCGAATATGGGTCATGCAGTGTGAACAACTAGGTCACAGGGTCACTTAGTGCATTTCAAGCATTTAGCATGGTGTCCTATCTCTAATTAAAGTAGTTTTCATCCGATCTTCACCAAATTGGGTCAGAAGCTGTGTCTAGACAATATCTAGGTCAAGTTCAAATATGGGTCTTGCCGGGTCAAAAACTAGATCACCAGGTCACTTAGTGCATTTCAAACATTTACCATGGTGTCCGCTCTCTAATAGAAGTAGTTTTTATCTAATCTTCACTAAGTTTGGTCATCTAGATGATATGTAAGTCAAGTTCAAATATGGGTAATGGTAAAGTTATCAAGTTGTCCAAAACCTTCAAACGGGCGTGACCGTTTGGCTCTCTTGATTAATTATTAAATAAGCATTTGCAAGACGAATTTGGCATACGATTTAACATTTTGATGATAACTGACTAGTATTTACTATATATTTATCAAACATTATCAAATTGAAGTAATATATATATATATATATATATATATATATAAATACTATCGCGACCGTTGGGCGAAGCCGAAATTCAATTTTGCAGAGTTAAGTCGACCTCGACCATTATGGCGAAGGTGACTTAATTCTCTTAATTAATTATTAATTACCTGTTAACTATTCCGCTTTAAAAATTGGTATGCTTGTAGAGCATGATATAGCAAGTATATTAATACATTTGAAGACGTTTTACAATAGAACATGCATTTTTCATGATTTTTCTTTAAAAAAAGTATGTATGTGGTTATGAAATCCAGCCTTAGGGCGCATTTTAAAATATGTGGATTTTATTCTTCTAAACCAATAATATATGTTTTCGGTTGGACCCTGTAAAGAACAAGTTTCGAAAGCTGCAGATGTCTGTACATTTTACATTTCGTTGTTTTGTTGTTTAATATATAAGAAATACATTTCAAAATTTCGACTTGTCCAAAAACACTAAGTTTTCTTTTCTAAACCGGAAACTGCTACGCAGTTAATGGTAGCAATTACAGACTTAAGAAGCTCAGCACCTTAACGCTGATTTTGATCTTGCTGCGCTTACCAATTTTAACGGTATATAGTCATTTAATTCAAATTCGAATATTAAAATTGTATTACAGCGTCAACATTATATAACAACAATTATAGTATGAGTCAAACTAATTCTTTGGTCGTTTTAGTTGTGTTGTTGGTCATATTAAAGATTGATTGTGCTAAAAAGTTTATTTTTACCATTTTAAACGAAAATTGGTCTTATAATTGTCAATATTTGTTTAAAAATATACAAAAGTTAGAGCATACTCGTTTTTTTTGTATTACCATTTTTTCAGCAAAATTTAAAACATGTCTTTATCTGTTCTTCAAAAATGCTTCTCGTCAATAACCCGTTTGAAAATTAAGAACAAAACTGTCTGAATGAGCGAAGTTTATAAATATTTTAATCTTCGTTATGAGAACCTCCTTTTGGCTAATTCAGATCTTATTTTGATTGTTGACAATGCTATTCTCGCAACATCTGTGTGTATACGTGTAATATGTGTTCAGTTGTATTGCCAAAATAGCTGTTATATATTTATTTCTATATTTAAACGAACCCTGCATTATCGAGACGTCAAATAAATGGAAGCTTTCAGGGTCTTTGACTAAAAACTTACATATGGGCATACCTATAGTACAGGCTCCTTTTCATAGGACAAATACTCGTATACTATGCTAAAATCCAACACGGCACATAATTAAACATTTAACGGTTAAAATATGTATAAAAATATCACAACTTCTGAAATTTTGTTGACATACATGCTCAGAATTTAAAACGTAAATTTAGTATTAACAATTTTAAACGTAAGATCAACATTTCTATCCTATAAAACGCTGGAGCAACTTCAGATTTAACCGTAACAATGAACACATAGGTAGTAAAAGTTATGTAGGCATGCTGTACACAAAACAGGGTCCCGAATGAATTACAGTTTATATACGTGTAAACAACAATCATATAATTCTCGAAATATGTTTAGAAAAGCGCTTAGTTTGGAATCCCCCATTATGCTGAAAATACACACACATAGAAAGTATCAGTTTGTCCATGAACTTAAATTATCCGACGACAAAAATTAAAGCGTTCAGGTACTTCGACTTAATGATCATTTAAGGGCAAACCCATTGTAGTCTTCTTTTCGTTGGACAAATACCTGTTTGCTATGCTGAAATATATCATGGTATATAATTATCAACGGTAATAAAATATATAAAAGATATTACAATTTTCGTAATTGTGTTAAGGCACATGATCAGTAATTACAGGTGCTTTAAACATAACATTTATATCCTAAATAAACGCTCGGGCAACTAGAGTTATACTCTTATATAACGAATATATATTTAGAAAATGTTATAGACATGCTGAACATAAACATGGTCCTGAATGGATTCCAGGGGTAACACGTGTAAACAAACGTTATGCAACCACATGAATATGTTTTAAACGCTTTGTTTAAAATTCCCCGTAATGATGGAAATACACACGCATAGAAATTATCAGCTTGTCCATGCATGCAAAATAATTCAACTATTATGGTAAAATGTATATATTCCTTTATGCGTTTTTATTTGTCTACCATATATGTTTATTCAGGCGTACACTGTTTGCATATAATTCTTACATAACAATAAGGCGATATCATATTATTTCGTACAAATGAGAGTTTCAATGATATAAGTTTAATATTAACCAGAACAAATAAGTAGTGAGTCAAGTCAATTTACAATATACGTGAATATGTTAACGTTTTTTTTTGGTATTAAAATACATCATAACATCTTCATTTTGTATATCATTAAATTTTATATAGATATAGATATTTAATTTGACACCATCAAGAGAATGCGTTTATATACTTCGACATAATACTGTTTTGGTAGAAAACAAACTAAATGTATGAAAGAAAATAACAGAAGCTAAAACTTTGATCACATGGCTGCAACACGCCCTTAATATAATAACATGGCAACACAAAACTTTTTATTGATACGTTCTTTTCTTCCAGCAAGTCCGTGTGAATATCAAAGCGCTAGGGGCACTGAAGTTGTTCGCTGTTGTATAATCTTAGACGCAACTCAGTTTTCAAAATTATGTTATAGCATTTTATATCGCAAGTTTGAAATGAATACACCCCATTCAATTTATAAAGAGTGTGTCTTAAAGCACAGGTTGAGATGGTTTTTTTATAACATAAATAAAAAAGATAATTTAAGCTTCATTTTGGGAAAACAGGGCTTTTTGCATATGCATTAATTGTCATCCCAGTACCAGATACTGTCTTTAAACGAAAAACACCATACAATCAGAAAGTGTCGTCCTTGATTAGCTTGTGCGAATTACACAGGCTCAATGTGTACAGGCTAATCATATTTGACATGCATTAAGGCCCGTTTTCTCTGAAAGCAGCCAATATGTACAGATTTCAATGATAAACACTAGACTTGCCAATGTCGTCTTACAAGCTGTTAAACACTATTGATTAAATACACACACTGCAGTAGTAGCGCAGACGCTCCTAACATTCGTCTTCTGCATAATGTCAATGCAGGTAGTGCAGGCAGGAAGTGGTTATCGTTCATAGCATAGCTTACAGCAGACTTACTTGCAGTTATCGTTCATAGCCTAGCTAAAGCAGACTGAATTGCAAAACTGCCTCTCTACATTAGTTGTGAGCTAACGCTCACAACTAAACACCAACCATAACATTTCACAATGTTGAAAATGCAACCTTATTCTGAAAATGTAGATAAAATAAATAAAAATAAAGCTATCCGTGTAAGTATGAATAATCAGATAATATTATGAACTAGATTGTTGGCAATGCTACTTTCCCAACATCTGTGTTTACACATGTGATTATTAGAGAAAGCATTTGTTAAAGAAAATGGTTTTTATGCAAAGTTCATTCAGTATTAATATGACGAAACAAAAAAACTAGTTCATCTTAGCAGTTGGATTTAAATTTTGCATCTGTTTAAATGGTGATATACTATTAAAGTTGTCAACGTTTTTGTTGCCAAAATCATTGTTATAGACTTATTTCTTTATATAAATTGAACTTAAATTATCCGACGACAAACATTAAAGCTTTAAGGTACTTCGACTTAATGCTGATTTAAGGGCAAACCCATAGCGCAGCCTTCTTTTCGTTGGACAAGTACTTGTATGCTGTGCTGAAACCCAGCAGGGTACGTAAATATACATTCACAAAAACGGTAATAAAATATATAAAAGATATCACAACTTTTTAATTTGTTAACGTCCACTATCAGAAATTACATGTTCTTTAATACATAACATTTCTATCCTAAATAAAGGCTGTAGAAACTAGAGTTTTACTCTTATATAATGATCGAATATTTAAAACACGTTAAAGGCATGCTGAACATAAAACATGGTCCTGGATGGATTACAGGGTATACACGAGGAATAAAAAATTATGCAACCCCAGGAATATGTTTTAAAAAGCGCTTTGTTCAAAATTCCACCTAATGCTGGACATACACACATATAGAAAGAATACGTTTGTCCACGCAATCAAAATAATTAAACTATTATGGTTAAATGTTTATGTTAAGTTTTATAAGAAGATATTTAAATTGACCCCATAAAGAGAATTCATTCATATACTTCGACATGATACTGTTTTAGTAGAAAACAATATAAATTCCTAAATAAAATTATCAGATTCTAATACTGTGATCACATTTCTGCAACAAGCCCTTAATATAATAACATGACAACACAAAACTTTTTATTGATATTTTTTTCTTCCAGCAAGTCCCAAAGAATGAAACCAAACATAACAGTTCAGACTGTGGAAAATGCAACCGAACTCTTAAAATGTATGCAAAAATACATTATTATAAAGCTTGTTGATGTCAACAAGACAATTGATTCCCATTTTAAATAAAAATTGTTTGTATTTTACATATACCTCATGCTGATACATATTTGTACAATAAACCAAATTTTAAAAACGACAAAAGAGAAATTTGGTCGAAACAAATCATAAGAATGTTTAAAAAGAAATAAAACACGAAGTACAAATCGAACTAATGAATGACGGGTCATACGAGCGAACAATATGAGACAGCGCCTTTGGCCTGTTGCGGATAAAAGTGTTAAAATACGACACTCGGACACTTAAACACTTAAAGAACTTTCCATGTACAATGAGTTGCTGACTTCGACTAGCTAGCATTCATTTATATACCTCTCAGTCTTGATGTTTTTGTTTTTATGATTTTTTATTTGTATAATTCTACATAGTTTACTTTCTAAATGTCTTTAAGTTTTATATGATTATCAACAATCCTCTCTCTCTTCAGTACATATTTTACTGCTTGTAAAGGAATTTTTTTTAGGTGGTAAATATCATATAAGTTATACTTATTTTCCTTACTTTATATTTCGGTTCTATTAATATACACAACCAAGGTGTACAATTTGGCTCTTTACACCCATAATTGCATCTTCTTCCTGACCATGTGCGACAATGCTCTGAATAATTAACTATATGAGGTTATTTCTTGAAAGCTTTTTTTTTCAAAAGATGGGAAGTAATTGATACTTGTTCGTTCATTGCATCGTGCCTCAGAAAATTGTAGCGCTGTTGTTCTGGTTTCTTCTTACCATAGAGTATTTAATTTGTAATTAAATTGAACATTTGTAGTTCTCTTTTATTGCCTTTTAATTTGTGTTACAATCCTAGCAGGTAAATGTTTATTTACACGTATATGTGTTTTGAATATCGCTGGGCCAAATGTGATGTTGAGCGCTCTAAAACCGGTTCAAACCCCCAATGCTTAGCATTGACCGTTCCAATGCGGTGACACCAGCTTTATTCAACGGCCTTTGTTATGTGTGTTGTTTTGTTATGTTCTATGCTGTGCTGATCGGTAATTGGTCATAGGCCGTAAATAAAGGACCAGGCGCGGTTGATGATGGGAATGCTGTGCCGCTATGGCAGCTGAAGTTTCACCTTGTTTACCTTCATTACAGTGGCATTGAACCTCAAAGTTATGACATCAATATGTACACAAATTTATAAAATGATTTTTATTTCAAAATACATAAATACATTTCCCGTGAGATATTTCCAGTTTATACCAGTATTATATGTTCAATTATATTCTTAATTTCATGTTTTTTTGAAGACATTGCCCATTTGGGCCCTTCAAAAGTGACATAGCCCCTCGGCGTGAACGATTTTGTTGCCAAAATCATTGTTTTAGACTACTTCTGAATATAAATTGAACTTAAATTATCCGACGACAAAAATGAAAGCGTTCAGGTACTTCGACTAAATGCTGATTTAAGGGCAAACCCATAGTACAGGCTCCTTTTCGTTGGACAAGTAACTTGTATGCTATGCTGAAACCCAGTATGGTACGTAAATATACATTCACAAAAACGCTTATAAAATATATACCGGTAAAAGATATCACAACAGTTGAATTGTGTTAACGCCCATGATCAGAAACTACATGTACTTTAAAACATAATATTTCTATCCTAAATAAAGGCTGGAGCATATAGAGTTTAACTCTTATATAATGATCGCATATTTAAAACACGTTAAAGACATGAACATTAAACATGGTCCTGAAAGGATTACAGGGTATACGCGAGCAAAAACAAATTATGCAACCCCAGGAATATGTTTTAAAAAGCGCTTTGATCAAAATTCCACCTAATTCTAGACATACACATACAGAAAGAATAAGTTTGTCCATGCAAGCGAAATAATTAAACTATTTTGGTTTAATGTATATTTTTCTACATGCGTTTTATTTGACTACCATAGATGCGTATTCAGGCGTACACTGTATGCATATTACATAATTATATGGCGATATTAAAATCAGTTTTTCGTACAAATGAGAGTGTCAATGTTATGAAGTTAACATTTATCCAGAAAATATAGGTGATGAATCAGGTTAATTTAAATAAGCGTTGACGTTTTTTCTATATAAAAAGTACAACATAAAATCTACATTAACTATGTATTGTTAATTGTATATGAAGATATTTAAGTTGACCCCATCAACAGAATGCGTTCATATACTTCGACATAATACTGTTTTAGTAGAAAACAATATAAATGCATGTAAGAAATTATCACGATCTAAAATTCTGATCACATAGCTGCAACAAACCCTTAATATAATAACATGACAACTCAAAACTTTCTTATTGGTACTTTTTTCTTCCAGCAAGTCTGAATGAATTAAACCAACCATACATTTCAGACTGTAGCAAATGTAACCTAATTCTGAAAATGTATATAAAAATACATGATAATAAAGCTATCCGTCTAAGAATGGGTAATCAGATATAATTATACAATGTTTTATCAACTAGATTGTTGCCAATGCTATTTTCCCAACATCTGTGTTTACACATGTTATTATAAGAGAAAGCAATTTCTTAAGAAAAGGACTTATTTTTATGCAAAGTTATATCAGTATTAATATAACGAAACATAAAAATAAATAAAATATTTCAACCCATCATGGTACATATTTATACATTCACGAAAACGGTAATAAAATATATAAAATAAATCACAATTTTCGGAATTGTGCTAACGTACATGGTTAGTAAATACGGGTACTTTAAAACATTTTATTTATATCATAAATAACGCTGAAGCAAATAGAGCTTTACTCTTATGTATCGAACACATATTGAGAAAACGTTATAGTCGTGCTGAATATAAAACATGGTCCTGAATGGATAACAGGGTATACACATGTTACAAAAGTTATGCAATCCCAGGAATATGTTTTTTAAGCGCTTTGTTTAAAATTCCCCGTAATGCTGAAAAACACACTTATTAGCCATTAATATAATAAAATAAAAACACAAATTATGATCCTTTTTCCTGCATTTAATCCGAATGAATCAAACTAAAACAAAAATTTCACACGTGGGAAAATGCAACCTAATTTTGGAAATTTATATAAATAAATAATAATAAAGCTATCAGACTAGTATGAATAATCATGAACTAGATTGTTGACAATGCCATCATCTGTGTTTACACATGTGTTTAAAGAGAAACATATGTCAAAGAAAGGATATAGGTTTATGCAAAGCTAGTTCAGTATTAATATGACGAAATATAAAAATCAATGAACTATTTCAACTAAGCATATTGGATTTTAATTGTACAACTATTTAAATAGTGATGTGCTATTTCAGGTCTGATCATTATGTTGCCAAAATGTTTTTGTTAAAGATTTATTTCTTTATATGAATTTAACTTAGATTATGCCGACGACAATAATGACGCTTTCAGATACTTCACTTAATGCTGTTTGAAGCGCATATCTATATTAAGGCCTTCTTTTCGTTGGACAAATAATTTATTCTATGAAAAATCCATCATCATTCATTGTTATACATTTACGAAAACGGTAACAAAAAACGTAGATATCGCAATATTTTTAATATTGTTAACATACATGTTCAGAAATTAGTCTAAAACATTACATTTCTATCCTAAACGCTTAATAAAAAATTTAATGTTAAAAGTAACATAATTAATATTACAGAAAGCATTGGTGGTTTAAATCGGTTAAATCCGTTGGCATGCTGTACCTTAAACTTGGACAGACCAGAGGATTCACACATGTAAACAAATATTATGCCTCCCTGGAAATGTTTCAGACAAGCAATGCGTACTACATTTTAGCTAGTCTTTGTGAGAGAAGCGACAATTACATGAAAACAGAAAGCTGCAATGCAAAAAAATTGGAGTAAAACTGCGGTCAGCGCTTTGTTAAGAGAATAATCATGCCTTTTTATTCTCCTGAGCACGAAGTGCTCAAGGTGGGCTTTTAGGATGGTCTGATGTCCGTCGTTCCGTCCGTCGTCAACATTTGGCTTTAAACAGCATGTCCCCTGAAGCTGCTGACTGGATTTTGATTAAATTTTCAGGAATGATCAGTGGATAATCATCTACAAAAGTTATATAAATCGTTCCGCTCCGCTGAATAAGTAGGTCACATAAGCTAAACAAATGATTTTCCACTTAATCGACATCTCCTATTTAACCAATGCATGGCTCTTGACCAACTTCACAGGAATGATCCGCGGATGGTACTCTACCAAGTTACATAACTAGTTCCGTTAACATGCATTATACTAGTAGGTCACAGGAGCACTTAATCGACATTCCCATCCTAAACCAATGACTCGATTTGGATTAAACTTTACAGGAATGATCAGTTGATGATCCTCTTTTCTCATTAAAATAGCAGTTCCGCTCCAATGCTTAATTAGGCAACAAGAGCTAAAAAAAAGATATTTCACTTTAATGACATCTCATTCTTAACCAATTATTGGATCTTGACCAAACTGCACAGGAATGATTCTTGGATGACCTGTAAACAAATGGCTAAAATCGTTCTGCACCACTGAACAAGATGGCCATCAGAGCTAAAAATAGAAATGCCTTTAAAACGACTTCTTACACTATGCCATTTATTTTCTGTAAAACTTCACGTGACTGATCTTGGTGACACTTAATAAAGAAAATTAGCCAAAATCGCTCATTTTGATACAAGTACATACACTTTAGCGCTGACCTAGACACAATGGAAGTCGAATCTGAATATAGATCCCAAAAAGAGCGATGGTCAACAGGTGAGCGACATATGTCCATTTTGGCCCTCTTGTTTATAGTCGGTTGGTCTGTGATTTCCTCCTCATTATTTGTATTGTAAGACTCCATTTCATAATAAATACCAGTACAGATCATGGAAAAATAATAAGTTATGTCCAATCCATTTGAAAAATGTTTATTTTTTGTCTGTTTGAGGGTTTTATTCAAATCAAAACTGTAACATCCAAAACGATACAACTACATATACATATAAGTGCATAATAAGATTAACAGTGTTACATAAAAAATAGTAGTTCAAAACTTGGTTAAAAAGTAGGTAACACATCTGAACATTCAAAATTTACAACAAGCAATAATAAAAAAAATCTACCAAAAACAAAGCAAAATAAGGAACATGTATAAACAGATACAGTCTTTTGAAAATTGTTAAGTGACAAAAAGTAGTTCACCAGAGCAACTGACTACCGTCGTCACTTCCCTGCATAGTGTACAACCCTTGTCTTTGCCTAACTTAAAGGTGTTGTTTTGAAATA